>NC_048307.1:14300902-14449864 GCF_013100865.1 Trachemys scripta elegans | reverse complement strand
GGGCTCTCCCGCCCCCCCCTACTGAACCCCCAACACATCCAACCCCCCCTGCTCCATGTCCCCTGATCGCCCCTTCCCGGGACCCCTGCCTGTAACCACCCCTGGGACTCCACCCCCTATCTAAGCTTCCCTTGTCCTTGTCCCCGACTGCCCCCTCCTGAGACACCCCCTCCAACTGCCCCCCTAGGACTCCACTCCCTACCTGTCCCCTGACTGTTCTGACTCCTATCCACGCCCCCGACCCCGCCAGATCCCCGGGACTCCCACGCCTATCCAACCTCTGCCTGTCCCCTGACAGCCCCAATCCCTCTCCACACCCCTGCCCCCTGACAGCCCCGCGACAGAACCCCGACCCATCCAACCCCCCTGCTCCCTGTCCCCTGACTGCCCCAATCCTTCTCCACACCCCTGCCCCCTGAGAACTCCCCACAGAACCCCGACCCATCCAACCCCTCTGTCCCCTGACTGCTCTGATCCCTCTCCACACTCCCACCCCCTGAAAGCCCCCCCCCCCATAACTCCCGACTCATCGAAACCTCTCCCTGCTCCCTGGCTGCCCCCCGGGACTCCCCTTACCACCATGCTGCTCGAGCCACTGGCTCCACGTGGATCAGGCTGCCGCGCTGACGTGTGCATAGCCCCTCCCCCACAGAGTGCTGAGCCAGGAGGAGGGGGGAGCAGGGGAGGAGCTCTGGCTGCTGGAGGCCAATGGGAGCGGCTCAATCGGGCCCAGCCACCCTATCAGCCGCGCCGCACTCTGCATGGAGAGGATGGGGGGAAATCCCGGACCTTTCTATCTTATTACCAATTCTTCCCGGACGGCTATTTAAAGACGAAAAAGCCGCACATGTCCGGGGAAATACGGACGGATGGTAACCCTAGGTTTACTTGGTCCTACCTCAACTCAGGGGACTGGACTAGATTACCTTTTTGAGAGCCTTTCCAGTCCTGCATTTCTGTGATTAGATGTTTCTTGTGTAACATGTTCATTGGCTTGCCTATCTGTTGCCTGAGAGAAGGAGTGATATTTAGCAGTTATCAGCTTCACAGATTGTTAGCAAAGTTAGAACTTGAAGCTTCTACTGTGCAGATTACACTGAAACCATTTTTTCTGGCATATGAAATGACCGATGAATAAAATTTATGCACTTCTATCCATAGCAGGTACAAGTGAACTGGTAATGCTGAGCTTGGATCTTGTGAAAACTCGTCTTGCAGTGATGAGCATGGAGATGAGGAAAAATTTTATCCAAGCTATTCTAACATCTCTCATTGAAAAATCTACTGATGCTAAAATTCTTCGTGCAGTGGTAAAAATAGTGGAAGAGTGGGTGAAAAACAATTCTCCAATGGCAGCCAATCAGGTAAATTGAAAAGTTAAATCAGGTGAAAATCTTTATTCCAATCAAAAATTAATGAAAAGCTGTAACTTGCATTTTCTGTTCAGTGTTTGACAAAGAGTTCTGTAAAGACCTAAGTCTGCATATTTTTAAGTGCCGTCTATAAGTTGTGAACACTCTGGGTTCCCAAGGAAGAAATAAAGTTAAGAATGCTCAGCACATTATAGGCTACATTTTCCCTTTCATGTGAAATAGTGCTTTGCTAAGAAAACTATGTATGTTTTTTTAAAGCCAAAGGTTCAAGTGTCCAAAAGCCAGTATTCTAGGGCCATGTAAAGTTGCTTCAGTTAAAGTAAGATGATGGAATATTTGTAGGTGAAGCTATATCTTACCAATTATATCACTTTCCATAACATCATGCAGTGTACTTACCTACATCTTATTTCTGAAAGAATTTGGCAGTGAATATAGTCCAAAATGTTGTGAGTTAAAGCTAAGATCCTGATTCAAGTTTTTAAGTTTACAGGCTAAAAATTTTAGACTGTTGAAAATCTTCTTTCTGTGGTGTGATGAGTACATATTTTTATGCCTATTGTGTGGGTACTGTGGGGCTTTTCTCATGCAGTGACCCAAAACCTTTTATTCTTATGTACTTCACAAGGCACAATTGCTATTGTCTTAAGCGTAGGGGGTTTTCCCGCATTGTTCTTGCCTCAGTTTTTTGTGATAGGCATGGATAGGCTCTTGAAAAGAGTGTCGTAGGGGGTGTTGATCATTGTAGCAGAGATATGTCTGTACGTTTTGTATCTGATGTTCTGGCAGGGTCTGATGTTGCTTTGAGTTGGTGTGCCCTGGTGTGTAGGGAGCTTGCTTCTAGTGATGAGCTTGGAGAGGTTGCAGCGTTGTTTGAAGGCCAGAAGTGGGAGTTTAGGAAAGATTTGTTTCAGGATGGGGTCCCCCATCGAGTATGGGTTGTAGTTGTTTGATATCCCATATGGGTTCCAGTGTCGGGTAGTAGGTGACAACTAGGGCTATGTGTGTTGTTTCTGTATTGAGGCAGGTTCTCTCGGGGTATTTGGGTGTCCCTATACTTATGCTAAACAGTCTCTTACACGTTGCATGTTGCTGTGATGCTGGGAGTTCCTTTCCCAGACCTGAAGAAGAGTTCTGTGTGGCTCAAAAGCTTGTCTCTCCCACCAACAGAAGTTGGTCCAATAAAAGATATTGCCTCACCCACCTCGTCTCTCTAGTATGGTTCAATGGGAGCGTAACCTAAAAAAATATTTTACACCTTTCTGGACCACTGGTTGGTCACAGTATTTATAGTCCTAAGAATGTCCATACTAGGTCAGACCAGTGGTCCATATAGCCTGGTATCCTGTTGTCCAACAGTGGCTGGTCTCAGATGCTTCAGAAAAAATTAGCAGAACAGGGAAATTTATTGAATGTTCCATCCCCTGTCATCCAGTCGCAGCTTCTGGCAATCAGAGGTTTAGGGATACCCAGTGTATACGGTTGCATCCCTGACCATCTTGGCTAATAGCCTTTGATGGACCTTTCCTCCATGAATATATAATTCTTTTTTAAACCCAGTTTCCACAGGTTGACTGGGTGGTGTGTTAATAAGTACTTCCTTATGTTTGATGTAAACCTGCTACCTATTAATGTCAGTGGGTGACACCTAGTTCTTGTGTAAGATGAAGGGTTAGATACGCTTATTCACTTTCTCTGCACCATTAATGATATAGACTTCCCCCATTAGTCATCTCTTTTTAATATGAACTGCCCCAATCTTTTTAATATCTCCTCATGTGGGAGCTGTTCCATACCCCTAATAATTTTTGTTGCCCTTTTCTGTACTACTTCCAGTTCTAATATCTTTTTGAGATGGGGTGATCAGAACTGTATGCAGTATTCAAGGTGCGGGTGTACCATGGATTTATATAGTGGCATTAGCTATTACACAATTAAACTTTTTAATCTTTTAATGATTTTAGGCATCCATAGCATTAATTTATATTTCCAGTGTAGTATCTATGCTAGAACTATAAATACTTTAGCGTTTTGGGGGGGTTTTACTTTTAGAAAGCATGACCTTGTGTCAAGCCATTTTTCAGTAGCGTAGGAGTGAAAAAAATGGTGTAGAAGATGGCTGAAATGTACTTTGAACATGCCATTTCTCCTTGTGTTTCAAGATGAATTGAGAAAATTAATCATGTCTCTTTTTAACAGACACCTACTCTCCGGGAGAAGTCCATTTTGCTAGTGAAAATGATGACCTACATTGAAAAGCGTTTTCCAGAAGACCTTGAATTAAATGCCCAGTTCTTAGACCTTGTTAACTATGTCTATAGGTAATTATAGCAATTAATCAAGTATTGCAGTTTATTGGTTCATAATTTGTACCATACATGACCTTTATAACATGCCATCCATCTTTTAGGGCTATATTAGATTTGTTGTAAAATGCACAATCAGTTCATTTCACTGAGACTGGAGTGAACATGTTTACATATTCACGTTAGATCTTCAGATACAAAATCTTTTTACAGCCCTTGCTCAAGCAAAAAAAAAAGGGGGCTGTGGCATCTTCATAGTTAATCGTGATGTAGAGATAGTATTGACTGCTATTGCAGTGTCCCTCCTTTCCCCTTTATATGAAGCTTTTCTCCTGGAAGCTTATTGTAACGAATATTTTTCTAGTTACTTAGATAGCCACACTTGAGTCTTCTAGCCCTGTATAGAAAAACATGGACAATAATTGCCTCACCACAAGATAGGTGTGCACTTCTAGTAAGTTATAATGGTCACTAAGGAATTTTGTACTTTAAACATATGCCTTGTTTTCAGCCATTCAGAGCCAGCTCGCAGAGTAGCAGCAATTGTGCAAACTCTTAGTTGTAGACAAGGTAAACTTCAATTTGCATCAGTGCAGCTTACCTGGGTATTTCAAGCAGAAATAACCTCCACCAGTGCAAATCAGAGGTTGCCTTGTCCACAATAGAAGTGTGCACTTAGGCCCCTGCATATATGGCACCTGGCTAACAATATTGTATACACATGAACTTCTAGTTTGAGTGTAAGATGTTCTAAAATCAGTTTGCATAACCTTCTTGGCGCAGGAGTGATTCCACCACCCAAAATTCCACTTTGCTCAGTCTGGACAATGGACTCGTAGAGAAACCATTGAAACGTTGCATTACTCATTTGAGCTCTATGGCATTAAGCTTGTAGAAAGGTTTGCTGCAGAGCTAATCCAGAGAGATAAACAGTGACCTCCATTGGACATGGTGGGTCTCTTGGCCATTGTGGTATTTGTTCTTGTGATTTGACTCCATGTGAGATGTTCTCAAGGGACTTTTGATATGTCACAGAAACTTATGCTTTTTTTGGTAGTAGACAAAGCCACACTTGACTCTAGATATTAACATCTTCCAGAAATTGGTATAACAAAAGAAAATATTCTCTGGCTAAATAAATAGGTGACACTCTCAAACGCCTGTGTATTATCAATTGCTTATGCGTTCTTCCTAGGGATGAGAATCTTTCTGGAAGTGAGCTCACTGCTAAACTTGAACCTGCATTCCTTTCGGGGCTGCGTTGTGCTCAGCCGCTCATCCGAGCCAAATTTTTTGAGGTCTTTGACAATTCCATGAAGCGTCGTGTCTATGAACGCCTACTTTATGTAACTTGTTCTCAAAACTGGGAAGCTATGGGAAACCACTTTTGGATCAAGCAGTGCATTGAGGTAGGAAAACCATTTTTTATGAGAACCGTGAATGTAATTTTAGAAATGATATTTGCTCCTCTTTTCCCTTATGAATGTGTAGATGTATTGTGTGTATCTTGAAAAGTGATATAGCCCTGTAAAACTCCCCATATCGAGGGTACCATTTTAGATGCTCAGAATATCTTAAAACAAGTACTAAGCTTTTAAATATTGAAAAGCTGATGCCTGGGAAATCTCTGCATCCATGTTCTTGAATCCAGTTGACAGTGACTCCAGTGGCTGTATTTTAAAGCTTTAAGGCTTCAGTTTATCTGAGAAAAGCCTAGTCAGTGCTCAGAATTTCTTTAAGCAAAAAATGACTTACAAGCAAAAAATGACTGGAGGAGGAATCTTTTTGACAGATTGAATCCTAAAAGACATCAGAATGGAGTGTCAGAACTGTTGCTGAGAGAGATTTTAAAGGGGGATTGCTGTGGTGTGAAACCTGGTTTCTGATCTTTTTCTCTAAAACAAAACATAAGTAAATCGCCAATTTCTTTGAAATGACCTGTATATCAAAATCTGAATATAAAATATCCAAGCACAAAGCAGTCATTTTATTAACTTCATATGAGAAAGATCAGAGCAGCTTTCAGGATGACAAGGAACAGCAGGAATCTTCTACATCTCTTTTTAGGTAAGCCATGTATTTTAGTGGAAAATTGTATATATTATGTAGATTGAGACACTAAATAAAAAAAAATTCCATAAAAATATGATGCTTAGATGTAGAAAACTCCTGTTCCCTATGTGTCCTTATGGGGTCTCTAATCTTACTGTCCTAACGTATGGCAATACATTTCCTGTTAGCTATAATCAAATGGCAACCTCAAAGGCACAATAACCCACCACATATCAGTGACAGAAGGTGATGAGCTGAAGATGGAAGTCCACTTTGTTCTCTGAATATGTGTGGCACCTCAGCTCTGACCTAGAAGGGTCACATCTAGCAAAGATAAGATACTCCATGCCCATTCAATCTTTGGCCCTTCTGATACTGCCAGTAGAGGTGCAGATTAATGACTAAATGTCCATGTCCCAGACTCTCACTATCCAGTTTTCTCCAACTGCTAGGCAGTTGCTATCTTAATTTCCTTATTGACCCTTTTGTACTTGAACATATAAGCAGAGAATGTAATTGCGTTTCCTGTTGGTCTGTTCAGTCTAAATCTTTGTTCTTTTAAGATTTGTTTGAATTTGTTCCTGTTTCAGAAACACAGGGAGGGTGGGGGATATCTCAAACACAACAACTGCTCATGAACCAGTTGGTAGAAATAATTGCTCTGATGAGAAGTAGATAAAATTCTGACTCATTCAGGCCAGCCTGACATCCAAACTCAATTTGTAAAGGGAAGTTCAAGCTGTTAAACATAGTGTGTGTCGTCCCCTTCTCTCTCCCCCCCCCCCCCCCCCGTTCACTGTTGATTTGAGAAGGACTGAGTCCTCTACTGACAAGGAAAAATGGTGCAATACAAAATAAATCAAGGACATGTGTTCTTAAATACATCACACACAATGGGTCAAAATCTTTGCCTTGTTTTTTAATTTCTTAGCTCCTGTTGGCAGTGTGTGAAAGAAATACTACAATTGGCACAAGCTGTCAGGGAGCCATGCTTCCATCTATCACTAATGTAATCAACCTTGCAGACAGTCACGATCGGGCAGCATTTGCTATGGTAACCCATGTCAAACAAGAGCCTCGAGAAAGAGAAAACAGCGAATCCAAAGAAGAGGTAACATTTTATTTTTATTTTACAGCAGATGATGATGTCTCACCAAGCACAGTTTATGGGACACATCTTAATGCTAGTCGGAATTGCTATACATGTGTGTAAAGTGAAGTGCAGTGACTATAGCAGCACACCTGGTGTAAACGAATAATGAAGTTAAATAGATGTACACCTCTACCCCGATATAACGTGGTCCTCAGGAGCCAAAAAAAATCTCGCCGCCTTATAGGTGAGACCGCGTTATATCGGGTTCGGTCCGGTACGGCTCGGGGCTCCCCACTGCTTTACCGCATTATATCCGAATTCGTGTTCTATCGGGTTGCGTTCTGTCAGGATAGAGGTGTAATTGTAATTACATTTTAGACAATGATTTACTACCATTTGACTTACTAGCTCTGTGAAGCCGTGTTAATTCATCTTTTTTTAATCTTCCATCTATTCTAGGTGACTGCTTTGGCCCTTTCTTTCTCCCTTAACAGTGGGAATTAAATTTTCAAATCCTAAAAAAAAATTACAATAATAGGTAACAAGGGCTGCAATAATGAGTACCATATTTGTTTTGTATATGTTCAGAAATGAAGTGGTGATAATTATTGAAAGTATCAGCATTATAATTGGCCTTACTTTTGTGTAGGATGTGGAGATTGACATTGAATTGGCTCCAGGAGATCAGACGAGTACACCTAAAACCAAAGAACTTTCTGAGAAAGACATAGGCAACCAGCTACACATGTTGACCAACAGACATGACAAGTTTCTTGACTCTCTTCGAGAAGTGAAGGTTGGTACAGGTTATTGGTCGCATAGCATGAAAACCTTTGCTGAAATCTCAAAACTGACGCACACAAATGAATTCTTTTTTGTTTCTTTGGTTCCACTGTTCATTTTATTTTATGCTAATACTGTATATTTCATTTTGAAAACTAGAGCCTACCGACTTTTACATTTGGCTTTCTCCTGGTCCTCTCCCCCAGCATCTAACTCCATCCTACACCTATTCCATCATATTTCTCTCCTCCATTTGAAGAAAAAAAAAAAAAAAAAAAAAAAAGCATCATCTTCACTTTTCACAAGTTCTGAAAACAATAGGGCTCAGAGATTCAAGAGGGGTAATCTTTGCAGCCTGTTTTACCTGGTCCTAGCCCATTGCTAATATATTTGATGTCACTTTCATGGCTGCCACTGCTGCTCCTGTGGTACTTGTGGTGCTGATTGCTCTTGCCACCTCAACAGTCTTGAACTTTTGCAAGCAATAGTAAGGTCCCGATTAACCTCCAAAATCCTGAGGTTAACCAAGCTGAGTGAGTGTCTTCATTAAGGAATACAGTGAGAACTGCTTAATTATACTGACAATTTGAAAAGTTGCTAATTGTTTTTCCGGTTACTTTTGTCACTGGAAATTATATACTATCATGCTGGTACTAAGTCTTAAGGACCAAATGTGGGTAAACACAGAGCATCTGGAAAACCCTGCCTTTGAGTGGGTGAAATCAGGTGATTGGGCTCCTAACTTCAGTACACATAAATTAAGGTTTTGCCAGATACACCTATTGCATTTAGAATTGAACTAAATATCTGTTGCATTTAGATAAGAAAACTGCTGCCCCGAAAACACAAGACAGGATTAAATCAATTAGTAAAGCGTGGTAAACAGCATTATAAACAGCATTGTTTTTTAATAATTCATAAGAAGCTAATTGTTAGATGAGCGCTATTTTGTGATCCTCTGAAAACATCAGTAGATCTAGCCAATTAACCTGCTTGTTTTGTCTTACCACCAAATGTCAGCAACCCCATTAGTCACCTTTTCCCTTCTCTTCCTTGAGAGCGTCTTACTTTTTTTATTTGTAGCTATTATAGTCATGAGTTGTTGTCTTAATAAACATGGAAATATGGTAACATTTATTTCACAGTAGTTTTCTCTTTCCACCTAAGGGAAATTTTGAAAAATTGTATTGGTTATGGAACACTTGGGAAAACAAGTAATATAACTGCTTGCACACATCTTGGGGAAGTTTAGCTGCTGGACTGTATCATACAGTAACTCTTCCATGGTGCAAATTCATTGAAAGGTCTTTTTTTTTTTTTTTTTTCCTTTACATCCCTAATTGTTTCTCTTTATTTCTAGACTGGAGCGTTATTAAGTGCCTTTGTTCAGTTGTGTCATATCTCTACACCGTTAGCAGAGAAAACTTGGATCCAACTTTTCTCCCGATTGTGGAAAATCTTATCTGATAGACAGCAGCATGTGAGAATCCTTTTTGTGTCTTTTTGGTAGTAGCTGGTGTTTCAGTAGATTGTAATTTTCTGCCATAATTACTTGTTCCCTCACTTTAAAAATAATCCATTTCTAGTGTTTCCTCCAGCTATATGTCTTAATACTGGTTGCTTTTGAAAGAAATTGGCCCCTTCAGATTTCAAAGGGAATTAATCTTTTCATGTTTTAACTACTCTATGAAAATTCCCTCATCTATATGGTATTAGTAAGACTTTAAATATGACCTAAGTGTTGGAATTGTCTGAATGAAATCACTGTTTCTGTTGTTTTAATTCCAGGCTCTTGCAGGTGAAATAAGCCCTTTCTTATGCAGTGGTAGCCACCAAGTGCAGCGAGACTGCCAGCCGAGTGCACTAAACTGTTTTGTGGAAGCAATGTCACAGTGTGTTCCTCCCATTCCCATCAGGCCCTGTGTGCTTAAGTACTTGGGTAAAACTCACAACCTGTGGTTCCGTTCCACATTGATGCTGGAACATCAAGCCTTTGAAAAAGGATTGAGTCTTCAGATTAAACCTAAACAGACAACCGAATTTTATGAGCAGGAAAGCATAACCCCTCCTCAACAGGTAAGGAATAACATTAATTAAATTATGATAGCCTACTAAAGGCAGGGACGACCTAGGGTGACCATAACCAGTTACACAAAGTTAAACATGAAAGTATCTGTCCACACTGGCTGCTAAAGTGTGTGGATATCATGCTAATTACCATAAAAAGACCTAATATGCTAGTGGAGACAAGCCAGGTCAACACATGAGCAAGTTTTGAGAGAAGCTGAATTGCAATATGGTGCATTGTTAATTTTTTATATATCCAGTGATAATGGACCTCTTACTTCCTGGGTTTTCAAAGAGTGCTCATACAGTGGAGGTCTAGACATAAAATTTAAAAATGTCATATTTAGAACTTAATTGTTACTTTAATGTCTTTCTTACCGTATGTTGTGTGGTTTTTATCATATGCTTTACTTTACTTTAAAATACGCCAACTAACATGCTTTCATGTGTAAGGCATTTACTTAATAAAAAAATTGATCACAAAAAAAATTATAGCAACATTTTGACCTTAGAAGAATGTGCTTGGTTATTTGCTACGTTTTTTAGGAAATACTGGATTCCCTAGCTGAGCTTTACTCTCTGTTACAAGAGGAGGATATGTGGGCTGGACTATGGCAAAAGCGCTGTAAATTTCCAGAGACAGCAACTGCTATTGCTTATGAACAACATGGCTTTTTTGAACAGGTAATATTTGCACAATATATGCTATGACAGACCCAGACCAGTGGGGTACAGGAGTCTGGTAGAGGGCAAATATACTGGTCACTGGATGAGTAGTTTTCTGTTCCCTGAGTGACCAGAGCAGGGGCTGCACTAGAGTAATCAGGAACCTGCTAGAACCAGTTAAGGCAGGCAGGCTAATTAGGACACCTGGGGCCAATTAAGAAGCTTCTAGAATCAATTAAGTAAGGCTATTCAGGGCACCTTTAGAAAGGAGCTCACTTCAGTTTGTGGTGGGAGTGTGAGGAGCTGGGAGCAAGAGGCGCAAGGAGCTGAGAGTGAGAGGGTGTGCTGCTGGAGGACTGAGGAGCACAAGCGTTATCAGACACCAGGAGGAAGGTGTTTGGAGGAGGCCATGGGGAAGTAGCCCAGGGAGTTGTAGCTGTCATGCAGCTGTTACAGGAGGCACTATAGACAGCTGCAGTCCACAGGGCCTTGGGCTGGAACCCGGAGTAGAGGGCGGGCCCGGGTTCCCCCCTAACCTCCCAATTGACCTGGACTGTGGGTTCTTCCAGAGGGGAAGGTCTCTGGGCTGTTCCCCAACCCACATGGTGAATCTCTGAGGCAAGAAAATCCATCAATAAGCGCAGGATCCACCATGATGGAGGAGGAACTTTGTCACAATGCACATTATTAAACTTTGCTTTATATAGATTAACTATCAGTATAAGCATACTAAAAGCCCACAAAATGTGTACTTTGTTATTAATAAGAACAAAAAGAAAAATTCATTTGAGTTGAGGATAATGTCTCAAATAAAATTTCTTCTGTATGAAATATTAATTTAAAACTCCATGGTACATTGATAAGATATGTTTGAATATAGCCAAAACTAGTTTCCTGCAGTACATCATTAATTCGACTAAGAAGCATAAAATTGTAAATAAGAAAATAAGTTAATCGTCCTAATTTATTATAGGGTCTGATAATAGAGGTATTTAAAGAGTTTTTAAATCATGTATGTGTCTTCAAAAAAAAAAATCCTAATGCAATGCAATCAGATATATGTTTAGAGCAGATATAAATCTAAAATGAAGTGCTTTCTTTCTTTATTTTAAAGGCACAAGAAACATACGAAAAAGCAATGGAAAAAGCCAAAAAGGAACATGAACGGAATAATGCCTCCCCTGCTATCTTCCCTGAGTATCAACTCTGGGAAGACCATTGGATTCGGTAAGATGTTGTTAAAAAGCAAGATAAAAGTATTCTAGTAATTTAAAACATTGATTACTAAAATAAACTAAGCCCAGCACATTTAAGAAACAGAGCAACTTAGGGGAATAAAATATTATATTGCAACTCCTTTAACAGACTTCTAAACGGCTATACGTAAATCATTGCAAAAGTATAATTTGCTGTTTGTGGAAACAGATTTCACATGGAATTTGTTTTCCCATTTAATACTGGGATCTGGGTCACATGAAAGTGCAGTTCCCCCTCTTCATACACTTTTATATTATTGTTTTTGTTTATTTTCAATCCTGCAGTCTATTTACAACCATTGCAATGCCTTCTAAGCATTTTTCAAACATTCATGAATGCAGATGCTCTCCTGATATGAAATGCTTAAAGTAACTTTTAAATAACTCCTGCTAACACCGTGTTTTCATTTTCATAGCTGCTCAAAAGAGTTGAACCAGTGGGAACCTTTGACAGAGTATGGCCAGTCGAAGGGCCATATAAATCCCTATCTGGTACTTGAATGTGCATGGAGAGTCTCAAACTGGACTGCTATGAAGGAGGCACTGGTGCAGGTGAATATTTTTGAGAATTTGCAGAGATAACTTTTTGTTTCATTGTTCATTGTGCTGATTGTGTTTCTTCAAAGTCAGCATTACAACTCATTTCACAGAAGCAGTAAACTCCTCTTTGGGGATTTTCTTCTATGTAGTGTACAGCTGGGTATTTTGGCAACCAGAGCATATTGTTTCAACAGGCTAACTTGGGTCTTTCCTTCTTATTTCCCCCTCGTCTTTCTGTCTCTATACAAAGCTTCCTTATAATTCAGAATTGATATTTCATAACAGGGTAGCAATCACCAGGGTGGGTGAAGGTTGAGACATGGTGTCAAATTATTAAAAAGCACCAAGTGGCTGATTGGTGAACATGCTGGTGCCAGTAGTGATTTATGGGGAAGCTTGCAGAAGCATTTACAGTGCTGCATAAAAAACATATTGGGGGGGACCCTAAACATCAAATCAAAACTTGTGGGTTTGTGTGATGTAAGATGGTAAGAGTAAGATAGGGATCCCTTTACGGTTTGTTCCGGGAAACGTGGGATGGTGATATGAAAATCAAACTGTTGTACCTTCTGTGGATGGATAGATTGTAACTAAAGTCCCAGTTTTTAAATGGAAAAGCCCTCTGTCTGCAGTGTTAATGTAAGTTTAGATGCTTTGATTTTAAGTGATAGAGCATGACAACACCAGGCCCTTTCCTTTAGTGTCTTATAATTAACATTACTGCTTCCACAACCATTTACTATGTATAGTTTTGCAAGGCTGTTAGGGTGTGCAAAGGCCCAGATTGACACCTACATAGGAAAACCTGCATACACCAGGAAACTGTCTGGATAAATTTTGGTTTCCCTTAATCAACCCTTTGTAGGCAGTGGGATGCTTACTTCCATGTGTTCTGATATTCCAAGATTGTCAGGGACATAGTTAAATTCTAGGATATCCAGGGAGGGCTTGAGTTTTTGTATTGCCAGTCTTCATTCTGCTAAAATATGAGATTGTGGAGGGGAAAATGAGATCATGGAAAGTAAGCATCCCCTAGTTTTACCTGGACTTGCCTCCTTCCCACAACCGTGGAGCTCCAGCCCTGTGGAGCTATGGTGCAAGGTTTTGGGGGAAATAGGGAGTATGCCACAGAACTGCAGTATTCTTTCCCCCACCCAGATCCACCCTGTTAAACTTGCAGCAGTAGAATTCAAAAGCAACCTCGGGGCATAATGCTGAAAACCTAAAACGTTGATATATTGTAGTGTAGACCACATTGTTTCAAATAAAACTGCAATAATTATTATTAATGCACAAGCTACTTCAACAAAAGTAACATGTCTCTTCCTCTGCCTCCATTTGTCATTAATATGCTGGTAGGTAGGTTTGGCAGACTCGTACTAGGTCTTTGAAAGAGAGAACTGAGTAAGACAGACATGAAATTTTATTTGCTAGGTTTAAATACTGAATGCCTGAGATTTGGAGTGTACTTGTTGTCATCACAGGCTGTTGATAATGCCAGCAGATATTATTTTAGTGAAACAAGTATTGCAAACTGAGGCTGCAGGCTGTTTATATGCTGTGATTGCAATATGTCAATTATATGCTTGGCAAATACCTGTTCTAATTTTTCTTAAAATTTATTGCTCTGCAATGGCTTTCGGAAGAGATATTTATACAGTGTGACCTATTGGAGGAGGACTGCTTCCCGTGTTAATATTCTTCCACTTTCTGGTCAAATTATAAAAGACCTCTGAAGTAACTGTTGGGTTTCTCCTTTTATTTGGCTTTTTTTTAAGTCTACTTAATTTTATTTCAGAATGAGTCTCAAATATTGCTTTTTACAGCAAATCCACTAAACTTTAAAACTGCATTTTAAATAACCATTTTCTAGGCAGGGCCGCTAGCACCACCTATTATTAAGGTTGCCTGACACTTCCCATTATAAGACCCTGTTTTCAGTTGTTTATAACTTTGCTAGTCTTTAACCATTTAGGGTATAATTTTCCATGCTGGATGTCTGTCACAGGGTGATTTTTAATTTCCTCCTAAAAAGGTTCAGCTGTTTCTGAGACCGGGGCTAGGGAAAAAAATACATTGTTTTGCCCGTGTTAAATGTTTGAGACATCTTCTTTGAAATGGTCTACTATCCCCATACTTTGGAACAGGGACTTCAAATTTGACAGGGAGTGCCCTTTGTGTCAGGGATGTGCCTTTTGCCATCCTTGTAAAAATCCATCCAAATGTGGCCAAGTTATATTACAGTTTGCATGTGCTTCGTAGAGAATTGCTAGTGCATTACAGCTAAAATATCTGAAGGGTCTCACTGAGTATGCCCGAACCTCTCCCAGATCCTAGAACTGGCCCGACTGCACATGTGCCATCCCCTGATGGTGACTGAGCTACTTCAGCCCAGGGCTACAGGAATGAAGATGATTGTCCCTCTAATGCAGTGATACTCTCACTGAGGCTCGCAAGTTGCGAGTGGCTCTTTAATGTGTTTCCTGCAGCTCTTTGCAGCACATATTAAGAGTATGTGATTTAATTATTAACCAATCAGGAAGGGTTTACTATATTGTTAACTAATTGCAGTTGATAAAATAATAATAATTGGCCAGTCATTTTGCTGTGAGAATTTTATTTTATATATATTAAAAAATTAAATTAAATACAAAATAAAATAAAAATCTCACAGCAAAATGACTAAGTATTATGTATGTATGTATTTATTTTTATATAAGGCTTTTTTGGGTAATGCTGATCACTAATTTGGCTCCTGAACCAGTGAGGTCTGAGTATTGCTGCTCCCATCTACTCTGGGCTGGAGTGGGGTTGGGCACTGTAACTGAGAGCAGGGAGCCTATCCTGTGCTCTCAGTGAACCCCCTGCTGGCACCCAGACAGCATGAAGGAGAAAGCCATCTGATTCAAATGCAGAGGGGACAAAAGCCAGACCGGGGGTGGAGGGGGGTGTCAAAGAAGTATATATTAGCACAAGGAGTCTGGTAAGACTGGGACTGGATGGGCACGGAGGACAGGACTCTGAGTCATGGGTAGATGAGGAAGATGGGGAAATGTCACAGGGGGAGAGTGGGAGCCAGTTGGCTGGGGAGGATAATGAGATTTGAATGAGGAGCTGTGGGGATAGGGGGAAGACCTGGGACTGGCTGGACAAGAAGACTGTGACTACGAACCAGTGTGGTGGGGAATGGGTGTATCGGCAACTGATCTGACAAGGAGCTAGGATATTGGGGGAGAACTTGGACTGTCTGAGCAAAGAGACTCAGACAAGGAGCTAGGGGCCAGGGGAGAGACTGAGTTTTGAGGAGAGGTCTGGGGAGCCAGTGGGAGGTGAGAGGAAAGAAAGAATGGATGAGGAGCTTGGAAGGGTGAACTGGACTGGCTGAGCAAGGAGACGAGGCAGGAAGTTGAGGTGGGAAGGGCGTAATAGTTGGGTGGGGAAAGAAGCAGAATGCCTCAACAATTTTTTTCAGATTATTTAAATCATCCCTATCCTGAGACTTGTAATTTTTGTCCTGGAAGTAATTATCACCAATCGACAAACTTCTGGTAATAGTAACCTGGGGTAGAAAGCATGGTATGACTTCGTCGAGTTAGTATTACTGGTATGAGCTACTGTAATGAGCTCATCTTATACCTTTCAGATGTCACTGCAGATAAGCTTCAAAATGTCTGATGTGCCAAGATTTTTAAATCAAACAAGTCTTCAGACTGTAGGTTCAAAATGTGTTTAATGCATTGGAGATAACAGGTTTTGAATCAGCTCTTGTAGTTTAATGTGAGGCTTATTTTAAACATGTGACCTTTAGAAGCCTACAGTACATATATACTACCTCCTCCCCTCAGATATTCTAAATTCATTAAGTGGCACAGATACTGTTTCTTTGTTTGGAGACAAGGAACCAGGTATGTAAGGAGAGTGCAGTAGTCTTATTTTTCACTTAGTAATTTGTAAAATGTTTGGTTTGCAGCTGCCTGCTATTGACCTTCCTGATTCATTAGAGTTCATTGTGTTCTGGTTATAATCCATTTTGCTGAACAACATGCACTTGAAGACCACTTAACCTTCCTCTAGTCCTTTTCTAGGTTCCACTCAAGAGATTGTGGTCTTTGCGATCCATATGCTTGATTAATGAATATTTTGTAAAGTTTTGACTGTTGTAGAGCAGTCAAAAGGCAGGAGGCATGTTGTATATAGCAAACATATTTAAAGAAGTGTTGTTTTTTCAAGGCATTCAGAAGTTGGCAATATAGATTTTGACCGATTTTTATACAGCTAAATGGCTGCTAGACATTATTTTTTTTTAAAGTTGCTCCTCTGTGAAGAAATAGTGCAAAAGTAGGTAGATACTTTCACTTGAGAGAAAACTTTGAGGAATTTTTAAATACTCTTTGTGTCCTAATATAAAAAGTGAAGTACATTGAAGCATGTACAAGAAATCACCCTTATTAGGCAACCTCTGGTTTTAAAGCTACATCCCTAAGGCTCCTAGTATATGCTAAATGTCACCTTTATTAAGAGTCCATCTGTGTTATGCAACAGATGGGTGTAGTTCCTTGTAAGGTTACTTAAAAACTTCAGCATATACAGACTTAGACCGCCTGGAAAGAATTACAGAATTGATGTGGCTACAAGTACATTTTTCTGGTATATTTGCACAAATGCATTTCTGTAATAATTATTGAATCCTTTTTACTTTGAATTTGAAATACTGTTCATATATTTTATAAAAGTAAGTTGAAAGCCTTTTTCATTTTGAGAAAAAGACAATTCTTTAATGCCAAGCAGATTTGTTTCGCTTAGGACTTTGTTGGTGTGGGACAGATATTGAACCGACATCATCAGGGTGAGAGGCTAGTGCATTAAGTCATGAATTGAAAGGAGTTTGCTGGTCTGCATCACACAGTCACAATATAATGTGACTTGATTGTTTCTCTTTGCATAAAAGATAGGACAGGAATAGCAAACCTTATTACATTTCAAGATTCAGTGGCGTTGGGAGAGCCCCATAGAAGCTTGCACAGCACCTTCTTATCCCATATATGGATTTAGAAAAGCAATTAGTCCCTCACTTACCTCACCTAGCTTGTCTCTATTTATGTAATATCTTTTATTGAACTAACTTCTGATAGTGAGAGAGACAGGCTTTCAAGCTTGGACGAGACCTGTGTGTAAGCTCGAAAGCTTGTCTCTCTCACCAACAGAAGTTAGTTCAATAAAAGATATTACCTCACTTGCCTTGTCTCTGTTATCTTGGGACTAACACCACTACAGCAATACTTGAATAAATACTAATTTTGAAAAATCTGTTCAGTTTCTGAAACCAGCACACACTAACCAGAAACTATTTACTATCTGCAAATAGTTCATGCACCTAGTGACTTTATTTCTCTAAATGTCCAAATAGTTGCAAAAAATGAGCCTGTTTCTTCAAGTTGCTGAATATCCTTAACTCCAGTTGACTTCAGTAACTTGCAGGAGCAATTTCCTGTATCCCAAAACCCTCCTTCATGGTGATTGTTTGTTTATTCTTGCACGATAAATACACTGCATTATATGTTTCTTAATATATACAAAATGTATCTGAATTCTACATCAATTTTTGGGAAAAAATACAGTTTCTCAAGGGTTTTTTTTAGTGTAGAACATCTGTTAATTCTTCTATAATTCTTTTTCCTCACTCAGACATAGAAGAGGGAGATGCAATAAGTATGTATTACTTCAGGGGCTAAGCGTGAAAATTGTAAAGATTACTTTATGAATGAAGTACTGTGTTTGTCCTTTGATAGGACCCAAAATTGAGCTGGTCAGGCTGTATCATTGTTAGAAATTGAAATTTCTGATAACACTACTGATGACTAGAATTGAATATTTGGTTTAACTAGCAGTTTTGTCACTTAGTGATTAAACAGTTATCTGTCCAAAAAGAGCAAATTATGGGTTTTCAATATATAATTTTAATTTATATTAGTTTTTTTGTTTCAATTTTTAAATCAATAATGCATTCTGTCCTATTCAAGTATGCGTAAGTTCTTGAATAATTACACAGAACTTTTTAAGAACATTTTTGTGGTAAGCTTTCTACAGCTGTAAAAGTAAAGAAAATGTTGTACAGTAGATTGTAAGCCTTGAGTTGTAGCTGAGTGAATTGATCATGTCTGACAGGTTCTACTTCTGATGGCTTTCAGTTTAAGTAGAAGTGACAACCACCAGCAACTGCAGATATGTTTTAGCTGGAGTTGTGTGAATGAGATATTTTCAGTAATGGGGCATTTACTAATGGACTAAAGAGAACATACTGAAGCTATAAATTGAGCTTCTGTGGCTTTAGACAGATCCATGTAATGGTGTCAGGAAACATGTATTCATAAATAGCTGGATGTGAAAGAATAATTACTTCTCTGCTGATAGACTTACTGGTTTCATTTTATTGATACTCTTTTATGCTGATGTTACTGAATCTGACTTTGAACAGCTTATATTAAATGTATTAGTTTATGCAATTTAACTCTTGATCCATAGGGAGCGATCAGAAAAGATGGCAGCTATATATCAGTTTTCCTAAATCTTTGTGAAACCGTTTTAATAATCTACCTATTAAAGTTGAGGTATTAAAATAACAAGTGGCCCTTGATATAGGACCCAAGACTCATTTCCATTTGCTCACATTGCCATTGTGTTTAATGATCCAGTGTATCATGTAATAAAAAAAAAGATGATTTTCATTCTATAAGTGTAGGGTTGCTACCTGACGGTTTCTCTTTACAAGCTCAGGCTTAAAAGCTAGTTGCGGATAAACTGAAGCAAGATTTAAAGTAATTGATACATTACTTTAACAAATGAAAGTGATTCCTTTGATATTTTTAAGCTAATGAAAATAGAACAAAGCCAACGTAGCTGGAATTCCTATGCAGCACATGAATACAATGGGGGGCTGCACTGGGAGAATTGAGTGCTCAAGGTATACAGAATCAGGCCTTTACTCTCTGCTCTGAATGCTAATGAGTGTTTGCAAATATTTGTGAGCTAATTTAAATGTACACTCTTTATTTAGTCAGATCTTCTCAAATGTATGCAATAATCAACCTTTCAGTAAATTTGTTGCAAAACATTTACATACTATGGATAAATTGTGCTTTGATTCTTCTAGTTGTCATATTTTTGCCACTCCTGTGTTTCAAGAAGTCTCTGAAAATAGCTTAAAATTTATTCCTCGATCATTTTAAGTAACAGTCACTTTTTGACAGAGTCCCTGTATGCAGATACTGTTTTGACATAAACATATAATTAGTGCTAGATCGTTTTTAAAAAAATTGTCATTTACTTATTCTCCTAAAAACTTAATGATGTACAGGACAGCTAGGCAGTCTAGTATTTGTGCAATATGTTCACATGTAAAGTTAATTTATGTTGCTGAGAAGACATGAATATCAACAGGCGAACAGAAAATCCCACAGATTAGAGATTTTAGTTTCAGGAAATACTATTGTATTCATAAATAGCTGGATGTGAAAGAATAATTACTTCTCTGCTGATAGACTTACTGGTTTCATTTTATTGATACTCTTTTATGCTGATGTTACTGAAATACTATTTAAAGCATTCTCTTTCAGAAACTGGAATTTCTAGAAATTAGTCCATTTAAAAAAAAATCAAGTTTAAAAATCAAGTTGTATGTCCATTTAAGGTTTCTTTTTGCTTTCAGATTTTCTTGTGGTGTTTCGTAGCTAATTTTCTGTTTTACCATTAGGTGGAGCTGAGTTGTCCAAAAGAGATGGCATGGAAAGTCAACATGTACAGAGGATATCTAGCAATCTGCCATCCTGAAGAACAGCAGCTTAACTTCATTGAGCGCTTGGTAGAAATGGCCAGCAGTTTAGCCATTCGTGAATGGCGAAGGCTTCCTCATGTAGTGTCACATGTTCACACTCCCCTTCTGCAGGTGAGATCAAGAACAGCCGTACTGGGTCAGACCAATGGTTCATCTAGTCCAGTATCCTGTCTTCTGACAGTGGCCAATGCCAGGTGCTTCAAAGGGAATGAATAGAACATGTAATCATTGAGTGATCCATCCCCTGTCCTCCACTCCCAGCTTCTGGCAGTCAGAGGCCAGGGACATGAGGAGCCAGGGGTTGCATCGCTGACCATATTGGCTAATATCCATTGATGGACCTGTTCTCCATGAACATATCTTATATTTTTTTGAACCTCAGTGAGGTTTTTGCCATCACATCATCTCCCTGGCAACAAGTTCCATTGGTTGACTGCATTCTGTGAAGAAGTACTTTTGTTTGTTTTATCATTGGGTGACCCTGGTTCTTGTGTTATGTGAAGGAGTAAATACATTCTTAGTTCACTTTCTCCACACCGTTCATGATTTTATAGACCTGAATTATATCTCTTCCCCTCCCCCTCCTTTGTAACCTCTTTTCCAAGCTGATTGGTCCAAGGCTTTTTAGTCTTTCTTCTTATGGAAACTGTTCCTTCTTCGAGTAGTGTCCCCATGTGTGCTTTGCTGTAGGTGTTTGCGTTCCTGCGCTGCTGATTGGAGAACTTTGGTAGTAGTGTCTGTTAGGCCCACACACACATTGTCTCTCCTTGTGCTTTGCCACAAGGAGGCTAGCCAGGGCATCCTCTGTTCCTTCTGAACCACCCCTGGTTAGAGTTGGAGCCCTTAGCTGTCCATTAGCAGATCATTAACTCTACTTTTCACTTGTTAATCTTTAGTTTTTAGAAACCCGTAGCCTTTTTTTGACATATATTTGGCTGTCTTAAAAAACAAAAAACACAACAAAATGAAGAAAGAAAACACTTTTGTTCTTGTGTCAACCTCGGGTGGGGGAGAGATACCTGGACAAAGGTATGCCCAGCTCTCCAGGTTTCAAGAAATGTCGCACTTGCAGCGCGGTGATTCTGGTCGTGGACAAGCACTCCCAGTGCATTCACTGCCTCAGCAATGTCCATATCCAACAAAAGTGTCTCCTCTGCCAGCAGCTGTGACTGAGATCCAGATCCAGTAAGGAATCTCCGCCAGAAAATCCTCTTCATGGATGTGACTTCCCGACCCCATTCGTCCAGCGGGCGTGAGTCTTCCCCTCAGCCTTCGACTTTGAAGAATAGTGGTTTGAAGAAACGGTCTGGGACTTCTCTCGCAAGTCAAAAAAGAGAGTGGGGGTTCCCTCAGCTAGCCCAGGGATAGCTGAAAGCGATCACCGTCTCGCTCGATATCCTCGGCATTCCCGGCACCGAGATTGTCCTGCACCTATGCCTTACAGTTTCAAATCGCCAATTACGAGGCGCTCACGGTGAAATATGACTACACAAATTACAATAAATTACAAGATTTTATTGATAAACTGACGGAGAGCTCCCGGAATTCCTTCAAGGCCATCATTCAAGAAGGGCAACTGGTTGCGAAAAACCTCTCAGGTTTTCCGAAGGAGGTGAAGACTACAGTGGAGGACCTCTCCTTTGAAGGGGTGAAGCTCTTTGCTGAGAAGACCAATGCCTCTCTCCACTTCTTGAAGGATTCCAGGGCTGCTCTCAGGTCACTGGGAATTTACGCACTTGGGTAAAAGTCACTTTAGCTCTCAATAACAAGAGAGGCCTGGTTCATCCCAGTTCCCATCACAACAGAACTATGAGCCCCAGAAGAAAAAGGGTAAGTTCTTGAAACGAAAGCCTTCAGATTCCCAGCCATTGACCCAACCACCTGCCGCTAAGCATCACGTTTGATGGGCAGATCGAGGTGCCACGAGACCACTCTCCATTACTACCTGTGACCATGCACCCATTTGGCCACTGTTTGGCAGTGTTCCACAGTGCGTGGGAGCACATAACATCAGACAAATGGGTCCTAAAGATCATCAGATCCGGATATTCCATCCATTTCACCTACCTATCCCCTCCAAAACACCCTTCTCCATCCCTCTTCAGGGTCCCTTTTCATGTGTCTACTGTGGCAGGAGATAGATTGCTGCAGTTAGGAGCCATAGAACCAGTACCTCAACATCTACGAGGAAAGAGGTTCTACTCTTGTTACTTCCTAATACCCAAAAGGAAGGGTGGTTGGAGACCCATCCTTGACCTCAGAACTCTCAACAAGTTCATCAAAGCTCAGAAGTTCAAGATGGTCACCCTAGTGACAATCATTCCATCACTGGAACAGGCAGACTGGTTTTCGGCCCTTGACCTAAAAATGCCTACTTTCACATCTCAATACTACTGGCTCACAGACATTTTGTCAGGTTCACTCTGGGGCACGAGCACTACCAATACAGGGTCCTCCCTTTTGGACTTTCATTGGCCCTGAGAGTATTTTCAAAATTCTCTCAGTGATGGCTGCCCATCTACAATCTAAGGGATAATGATCTACCCTTATCTGGACAATTGTCTCCTCAGAGCCTGGTTGCTTCAGTAGGCTCATCGAGCCACCCAAAACATTATAAGCTTGTTCACAGAGCCGAGTTCACAGAGGTGCAGATCAGTTCCCAGAAGTCGACCTCACACCAGTGCAACGTCTAAAATTCATAGCTGCGCTACAGGCCAAAGCCTTCCTACCTCAGGACAGGTTTCTATCCCTGGTAGACAAGGGCCAGCCAGAATCTGCCTCCAGCTCCTGGAGCATATGGTAGCTGGCACGGTTGCGATTCCACATGGCAGACTTCACATGCGATGCTTACAGCTATGGTTCAGCTCAGTTTACAGTCCAAACAGGGACAGTCTGGACAAACCCCTTTCACTCTCCATCAGGATCAAGAACTCCCTGGACTGGTGGAAGAACACGGCCAATGCATGCAAAAGGGGTCCCCTTCTTTCAGGCGCCACCTTCATCACTCCTTTCCATAGATGCATCCCTCATAGGATAGGGCGCTCATCTAAACGGTCGCCCATGGAGATCTCCCTGCACATCAATCTCCTCGAGTTGAGAGTGGTCAGGAATGCCTGTGTCAATTTCCTCCTGGTGATAAGAGGATCACATACAAAGGTCCCGATGGACAACATAGCCTGCATGTATTTTATCAACCACCAGGGGCAATAAAACTGTGGAACTGGTGCATCTCTCACAACATCACCTTATCCATCGCTTATCTCCCGGGTACTCAGAATGAGGTAGCAGACAATCCCAGTCACACCTTCCCACACAAACACAAGTGAGAGATGCACCCGTGATTACTTCTCAACTTGTTTGCACAGTGGAGAGCACCGTCCACAGATATGTTCCCCTGAGGCAGCGCGTGATGTACCCACCAATCTCCCTTCCAGCCACTCTGCACCTTCTCTCTCAGGACAAAGGGTCTATTTACCTGCAGAAATGATCCAGGTTCCAGATTTGGTGCACGTCCCAATAAATCTCTCCAGTGTCAGCAACTCTTCCTCAGATTCTGGAATATGCCCTGACCCTTAACCTCAATTTTTATCCCCTAGCTCTCTCAGGGTCCACCTAGCAGCTATTACATCATTTCATAAACCTGTAGAGGGATACTCAGTACTTCTGCACCCGGCCACTAAAAGGTTCCTTAAGGGAATAACAAACCCTTAACCGTGACTTCCTACCCTGCCATGGGATCTAAACCTAGTGTTGAAAGGGATGACTAGGCCTCCCTTCGAACCTATGGCCACCTGTTCACTAGCATATCTATCGATAAAAATTATCTTTCTGGTTACAATTTCCCCTATTCTTCTAATCAAGGTAATAGCAGCTCTCATAGCTCATCCCGCATACCCAGTGTTCTTCCCTGACAAGGTTACACTTAGGCTGCATCCAAGGTTCAGCCCTAAAGTGACCTGCTTGTTTCACATGAATTCAGTCTAATTCACTTTCACGTCTTCTACCCAAAGCCTCCCCGAGACAATAGGGAGGATGTACTGCATACCCTAGACCAATGGTTCTCAACCTGTTTACCACTGTGAGCCACATATGCAGCTCTCTGTGTTATGTGGGCATCCACACACTATATATACTACCTGTATGGCCCTCAGGGCTGTAACTATGTGCTGATTCGGCTGCAAGCAGCCTACGGGCCACAAGTTGAGAACCACTGCCCTAGGTGTTAGGAGAGCTCTTGCATTCTACCTCAATAGGACAAAGGCCTTCAGGAAGTCCCCTAGACTGTTTCTCTCTATGGTGGAAAGATCTAAGGGCTCAGCGATATCAGCCCAAAGACTATCCAAATGGGTCTCAAATTGCATCAGACAGTGTTACCAAATTCATAACATGAGCCCTCCGGACTCGATCCATACACATTCCATGAGATCAATCTCATTTGTCTCCTTCCTCAAGGATGTCCCCATTTCAGAGATCTGCAGAGCAGTGACGTGGGTGTCAGTCCACACCTTTGCAGATCATTATGCAATCACTAGGGACTCTGCCTATGATGCCAACTGAAAACTGACCATTTATTCTTACCCTTTGTTTCTGATCCATGAGGGGACCTTCCCTCTTATCCCATGACTGCTTAAAATCCCTTCATTACAAAATGATTTTTCCAGTAACAAGTTTCAGGATTTTAGTAATCATAAAAAAAAAAAAAAGGTTTTGATGAAACATAGTTGATATTTCTGGGAGGTCAGGGAGGGCCAGGGGAAGATTCTCAAGTAATTTTATAGCAAGAAGCAACAAAGAATCCTGTGGCACCTTAAAGACTAACTGTAGTTTTTAAGGTGCCACAGGACTCTTAGTCTGGATCTGTAAAAAGCAACAAACACGGCTACCCCTCTGATACTTTATAGCAAGAAAGAGTTCTTTTGTTACGCAATACTCATAACTGAAAGGTTATTTTGTGATATTTTTACATTAAAATTGCAACATTCATATTTTGGTTGGAATTCCTTTATAAAGGTTTGAGTGTTACCACTGCAGGTAAACTAAGCTTTGAGAAAGTTGGCCTTGTGGCTCAACCTTTTCTTTTTAAGGGACTTTGGACCAGCTTATAAGTCACCGGAAGGGCTCCCATTCATTTCAGTGGCCTTTGGAATCAGGCCCATTGTGAGGCTGTTATGCTGTTGCTTTATGATAACACCTGTGGAAATGTAGAATGAATCTGTAAAATGGTTTTCTTTTCAGTTCAACACATTGTAAATTAAGTACAGATTTCAGAAGCCTAAAATCTATAGGTTACTTTTAGTCTTAGCTAGACTTATTCAGCCGAGCCAACTGTTTGAAGTCAGTGCCATTAAAAGAAAAATGTGTGTTCAGGAATGCTGGCATTGCTATCGTCAGAGTAGAGTTCTGAACACTAAAGTTATGTCTACACATCAGTAAAATACCCACAGCTGGCCCTTCTCAGGTGACTTTGGCTCACTGTGCTTGGAAATTGCAGTTTAGATGTCTGGACTTGGGCTGGAGCCCAGGCTCTGGGACCCTCTCCTCTTAAGGGGTGCCAGAGCCTGGGCTCCAGCTTGAGCCCAGATGTCTACTCTGCAGTTTTATAGCCTTGCAGCCTGAGCCCTGCAAGCCCGAGTCAGCTGACCCAGGCCAGCCACAGCTGTGCCACAACTTTTATTGCAGTGTAGTCATCCCCTTGGCTCAAGGCTTGGTGTCAAAGAAGAACTTGTTGTCTAAAACTCTGGCATTAGTGAAAGACTCTTTTCCAAAGGGTAGCAGTGCTTAGCTGAAAACTACTGCAGACTCTGGGACCTAAAGCTTGAGCATGTGTAGTCTGTTGAAATGAAAAAGGAAAAGACTTTAAATACAACATTTTATTTTAGTTCTAAATTGTAACACTTTAACCAGCACTAGGGACTCCCCTCTGTGCAGAAACCAAAAGCAAGACTTGCCTCGGAGGCTGTTTTTTCATGCCACTTTGTATATCTCCTGAAGATTCCCTTTTGTACAGCAACTCCCTGTCCACCCAGACATATCATACAGTTAGGAGACTAGGTGCCTTTTCACTCCATTGCAGCCCTCCTTCCTCTTCCCCTCCTCTCCTGCAGAATCTGACCATGAAAATCAGGATCAGAACACTGAGGAAGGACTCTTTCCACCAGACTTTTTGGAGAAGACTATGTAGGAAAATAATTGCCAAATACACATTCCACCTACAGAAGAAGTAGTTTTCTTCTCACCACTATGGCTGATTCAGATCCACTAGATGCACAAGGTGATCAACAAGAATAGTGCTGCCTACTTACTTCATGCTTCCTACCTGAAACTCCTCTTTGGTGAACTGCATGAAAGGGAGCAGGAGGCACCAGCTCACATCCTAGTTTACTAGCTCTGTGATGTGCCTGGATGAATGGGGACACCCCGTTCAAAGATGGAATCTTTCAGAGAATTTCCCCTAGTGCTGCAGAGGAGGCGAAGGAAGGGCAGATGGAAGACCTCTGTATTTGAGTGTATGTTTACATCAGTGGCCTCCAAAGTGGGGTGCGCCAGAGGATCCTTGGGGGTAGAGTCGCCGCGGCAGGGGGTGTGTGATCAAAATTTTTTACTGATAGGGGTGCGCGATAAAAAAGTTTGGAGACCACTGGTCTACACTACAATCGCTAGAATGCAACAACTCTAGGTGTGTAGCGTAGATGCGCTGACAGTGGCTACATCAAATTATCCCTTGTGCTGATGTAAGGGGGGAAGTTCATGTAGGTGCCATCCCATCATGTATTCTGGAGACTAAGGTGCGTGCTTGTATCCTTCACAAAGGTGATCTCAGTTGTTCCCCAGATACAGTATACAGTGGATAATGCCAGCAGCATGAAAAGTAGAACAATCCCACCTCAGACTGGGGATCACAATATTCCGTGTCGTGGGAGTAAGCTGCCTTTACTGCAGAAAAAAAGTCAGCTACACCCTGCTGGATAAAAGGAAGGATGGAGCTGGAGGCAGGCTGCCCTTGAAATGGGGTGTTTCTGGACCTAAAATTTCAGCAGTGGAGCATTTCCACTCACTTGTGCAGAGAGAGACGTGAGGAGCAGTTCATTAATTCCAGACTGCAGGAACCTCTAGCAGGAAAATAAACAACTAATTCAATACCACCTACATCAACTGACATAACTCTTCTGGCAAATGTCAAGATGTCATTTAAAAGTAGGAAGGAAATGTTTATAGCATAAGACTTTCCTACTTTTTCGTGGAACTGCAGTACGCTGTACATAGTCTTAAGAAATTATGCGCATGCTATTTCATGTATGCGTGCCAATCCTTGACTTCTTTACAGAAACAAGTGCTGTTTCAACTGGAAAACCAAGCATATAGCACACAGAGACTCAGCCAAACTGTCATTTCTGTGCTGTTTTGCTACATACTATCTTTTATCTCTTCTATTTCTTATTTCTAGATTAGACCTGAACTCACTGCCAACTCTTGAATCGTTTTTAACAGAAGTTATTTTGACTTCAGAAGCATGCATGCTATTATCTGCATTTCTGCAAAGAGTACTCTCTTTGGAATAATAGAAGTAAAAAGCTGTAGTTTTTCCCCTCCCTACTTAAACAGGACCTCAGGCTTGGGTGTTTATTTAAAGGCTCAGTGTTTAAAATTCGTTTAAGTCCTTTTTCTTGTCATCTTTAATTACCTTCTCCAGAACCTGCTGCAGGGTTTGACAGCATTTAGGGCTAGAGTTTCTGGGGTGTGTGTGATGGGGTGTGTGGAGCTTTTTTGTTTTGTTTTTTGTTTCCTTATGTAAACCTAGTTTTATTGGTATTTCAGATTATGAAGAACTACAGGCATTGTTCAAAACCAGTATTTTTAATCTTTCTCCTTGGCATACGCCTTACTCAAAAATAAGATCCACATGAAAAATTAGGGGAAAGAGTTTCTTCCTTGTCATATCCTGAAAGGGTTGTGAAAACCTTTTGAGAACATTTCTCTTAAGCACTCAGAAATGTCTTTGAGGCATTTTGCGCAAATTTAAAAAGTCTCTCTCCTGAAGAGTGGGCAATTTAAGTTCAACATGACACAGCAAGTATGAGTCATAATAGCCTGAGGAGGGGGAAAGAGAGAGGAATGACAGGTGCTGGTGATATTATATCTAACTCTGTAAGGAATGGCACATCTTGAAGGTTAAAGAGCTAAGCTTCTAGTTAGACAGAAGGCTACTGGGTGTGGTGGCTGACTCTCCCATAATTTGCATAGATGCTGCACTACCGCCAAAAAGGATTCCCACCTCACATCTTGCAGTATAAAATATTAAAACCTGATATGTTTTTCAGATGGTTTTAGCTGCCTGTATAAACATTTTAGAACTTCAACAGATATTTTTTTTGGGGGGGGGGGGGGACGAAAACTTTTTAGCTGTCAAAATGGTTTTTTGAGTTATTGATCTGTTTTTCTGACCCTTATGGAAAAACCACAAAGAGAAATAATGACATTGAACTTGCCACATTCCAAATAATTACCTTTTTAAGGAAAAAGGAAAAAAGCTGCAAAGGACAGAACTTAAATATTCTGATACCAATAGAACTCTTTCTTTCACTTTATGTTGTTAAAAATTGAATTCCTTTCAACTGCCATTGAAAATATTTATGCCCCATCTATACCAGCCAGCATGAGCAACAAAATTGTGTTTTCCAGCTTAATCACACTCTTGAGTACATGGCACTCTTCCAAACCCTAAAGCGTAAAAGATTTGAATGCCTTCGGGTCACAGGTAAACCTGGGAAGCTAAGATTCTGGGAAGTTTTAAGAAGTGGGACTCGGAAGAGGCTGTCAGAACTTTTGGGTTTGCCATTATTGAAAAGGATAGTCTTAGGAAGGGAGTTAATTTAGGGCAGACCTGTGAAGATTTGATTTGGGTTTTCTTGTAGTTCTCACTTTCCCATTTAATATCTCAAGTTCTAAGCTGCCTCAAAAGTGAGTGTATGAACTATAGATAATTATTGTCTGTGGGTAAAAATTCAAAAGTGCCTAAGTGACTTAGGCCCGTAGGTCTCTGTCTCATTAAGAATTTCGGATCTTAAAAGCCAAAGTCACTTAGTAAAATTTGATGTAGGCTCCTGATGCTTCTGAGAATTTTACCTTGTGCCCTTAATTTTGTGTTGTACAGAGTCTACTAGTTACTAAAAATTGGCTCGTGTTACTATTTAGAAAGTTTAACTTTTCACATCTAGACTACTGTTTCAACCACAGCCCTGTGCAATAGTGTTGGAAAGATAGCACCAACTGTTCATTTCTTAATGGACAAATCCTCATGTCATTAAAACCCACCGTTACCTTGGTTGGCAATTTTAGTAGAAAATCCTAAATTGATTGGGCTTGGGAGTAGGGTGACCAGATGTCCCAATTTTATAGGGACAGTCCCTCTTTTGGGTCTTTTTCTTATATAGGCTTCTATTACTCCCCACCCCCTGTCCCGATTTTTCACATTTGCTGTCTGGTCACCCTACTTGGGAGCTACCTTCACATATAGACATGGTGCATCCCAAAGAGGGTAAGACGTTGCCAGGACAATGCCAGGAAACTTGCAGGGTCGCTACCTGTGGTGCACCTGTTTTACACATAAATTGGACTTTGTTTTTATGATAAGAATCTGACACCTTACACAAGCAATATATTAATGTATAAAGCCCTCTCTTCAGCGTTTTTAATGGACGGTCGTTTTTTATGAAGTTTCCCTTACCCTCTGTGGCTTTTGCAAGAGTTAAGATAGGTCTCTTTTCCTTCTTCTTCGTACTCTATATGAGCCATAAATAGCAAAACCTTAAATCTGAAAGATCTATAATACATAACCAAAATCATTATGCTTGTGTGGACATGTCCTACACAGTAGCCTGTTTCCCTGAAATTTCTTAATCATTTATACTGCATCAGATGAGTAGTGAATGAATACATAAGGTTTCTACATCTTAAAATGTGAGTGTCAGAGTAGAGTTTTGATAAATAATAGCAGAACACTTAATTTCTTTGAGATGTTACATCTGGAGAATGGCTTGATTGAATTAACTCCTTGCTACCAAGAGTTGAGAATTTATTTAGCTTTTTTCAGGGCTGGCAATGGATGTGCCTAGACCCTCCAGCATGAAAGGATTAATGTTGCGAAATAAAATATTTAAAAGGTTCCATATGTGACATCAGTTAAAGTTAGTATTTTTAAATAATCTTTATATATATCCCCAGTGTAGAAATGATAAAATAGGCAGTGAATGATGAAGGTACAAACCAAACAATGAATTTGCACTGCAGTAATTACTTTTTTATATCAGATAGTGTGTGATTAAATACCTGCAAGAAAATTAAATTTACATGATGAATGGAAGTAAGATGAAGGTTAAGCTATTGTGTGAGCTGATACTGAGATGATTGTGGGAAAATATTACTTTCCTTAATTTATTTTGTTTCAAGAGATTTAACTTTGTAAATGTGGACTGATTTTTGAACAGTTATTTTATTGAGTTGATTAACAGTGAATGCAAATGTTATCTATTGAGAAGTAGCTTAGAGAATAGTATATTGGTTTAATTGTACTATAGATGATTAAATTCCAGTAAAGAGTATGGGTCTTTTCTGTAGATTGTTGAAGTTCAACAAAATGTCTGCTGTTTCTTGTAGGTGTGAGAATGCTGCCATCTTCTGTTTGTTGGTTTCCTTGATTTGAGCATGTTGGATGGCTGTAAAAGTCACTTTTAAACCAGTTATATACTACAAACATTAACATTTTCGAAATGTCTTCTTAGTTTTAAGCAAGCATAGACCATATTTTATGCAGTTATGCTTTCATTGTGGAGTTCAGGAAGGTCCAGTAACTATTTTTATAGCTTCTATGAAAAGTTTGCATTCCATTGATTTAAGATCAGTACTTTTATTCCAACCTGCTACTTTATCATAAACTAGGTGCTATCTACTATTTTCTGGTGGTCTAAAGTTGATATAAATTCAGATTATATTTGAGAAGGTTTCCAGTCAGAATTACTTTGTTTTCAAGCAGTAATAATAATTGAATCCTATGAAAATCTAAATAAATTTTGAACGTTTTCTTTCTGGTGATTACAGAGTGGCAACTAGCCAGCCAGCTATTGTTGTCATTTGGATTAGGGATGTATGGAAAAAATACTGTCGCAAAATAAAATTTGGAGAAGATGCAAAAAATTGCAGGTTCACCACCTCTACTACTTCTGGTTTTCATGAAAAATGAGTATTTACAGGCACAGATTTTATATGCAAGACCTGTTGAAAGGGTTTTAGACCAAATAAAATATAAGTTCTATTGTTAGTTCCACCCTATGTGAGAAAGCCATGCTAATTGGTTACCTGAACTTTTAGCTGAGTCCCAATATTGGCACAAACACCTACTATTATAGAGGAAATAGCTACAATCAGTAATGTCCACTCAGAACATACATGGTGTTAATTTTTTTTTTTCATAGAATATCAGGATTGGAAAGGACCTCAGGAGGTCATCTAGTCCAACCCCCTGCTCAAAGCAGGACCAAATCCCTAAATGGCCCCCTCAAGGATTGAACTCACAACCCTGGGTTGAGCAGGTCAATGCTCAAACCACTTGAGTTATCCCTCCCCCCATAAATTAATGGAGATATCCTATCTCCTAGAACTGGAAGGGACCTTGAAAGGTCATTGAGTCCAGCCCCCTACCTTCACTAGCAGGACCAAGTACTGATTTTGCCCCAGATCCTTAAGTGGCCCCCTCAAGGATTGAACTCACAATCCTGGGTTTAACGGGCCAATGTGCAAACCACTGAGCTATCCCCTCCACCCTCCGGTTAGGTCTCCTTAGAAAGACAGGAATTCACAGAATGAGGTGCTTGGTACTTGATTTGCCTTTCTGGAAAAGATAAACGTCTGAACCATGCTACTGAAATTTTAAAGCCAAGAGTCTAGGGAAGCACTTAAAAAAAAAACAAAACAAAACAAAAAAAAAACAGGTTTAAAGACATCACCTCTGGCATGAACTGAGTCTCCAGGTTGGTGATTCAGGATGTCAGTGATCTTACTTATATATTATTTTATTGAAATTCTCATGTCAAAATGCTGATTCTACCTTTTGATTTTTTTTGGTTTAATTAAATTGGTTATTGACTGTCTCTCTTCATGAGAGGTTATGAAATCCTCTGATATCTCATTGATAACCAGTTTGGCAAAATAAGAATATAAATAGCTCAGCTGTGTACTAAGTGACTTAACAATCAAATGATTGGTGGATATCTTCATCTGATAAAATAGTGTGGACTATTTATACTTCTGTAGTGCTGCACTCTTAAGATAGACTTCCTTGTTTAGTGACCAAAAGTGTATGTCTTGTAATTTATATTCCTTAATCCTTCTAGGCAGCACAGCAAATTATCGAACTTCAAGAGGCAGCACAAATAAATGCCGGGTTGCAACCAACTAATCTAGGGAGGAATAACAGCCTGCATGATATGAAGACTGTTGTAAAGACTTGGAGGAACAGGTTACCTATTGTGTCAGATGACTTATCCCATTGGAGCAGCATTTTCATGTGGAGACAGCATCATTACCAGGGTAAAACTGCCTGGTCCAGCATGCATTCATCATGTAATTTTCCAGACCACCCACTGTTTTAAAAATATTACTTTTGTAAATGTATGTCCGTTCTCTCGTTTCAAACACTCAAGAATATAATTGATTTTGATACTTAAATGATCAATTTGAAATAGAACTTCATTTTAAAATGTTGCATATTTTGCATCTAAAACATACATTTTCAAAGCTAAGAAAGTTTGAGTATCTTAAATTTCCATTTTCATAAGTCATTTGTTCATGTGTATTTTCTCTGTATAATGTTTGTTTTATAATTATTAACTTTTTATTTTCTGTCTCTGTAGCCATTGTAACTGCCTATGAAAATAGTTCTCAGCATGATCCCAGTTCCAATAATGCTATGCTGGGAGTTCATGCTTCAGCTTCAGCAATTATCCAGTATGGAAAGATAGCTCGGAAACAAGGACTGGTCAATGTAGCGCTGGACATATTGAGTCGTATTCATACTATCCCTACTGTGCCTATTGTGGATTGTTTTCAGAAGATTCGGCAGCAAGTCAAATGCTACCTTCAGCTGGCAGGAGTCATGGGCAAAAATGAGTGTATGCAGGTATGTTAGTATTATCTGTGTCAAGACATGTTGCTGGGAACTTTGAGGGTTTGATCTGCCATCAAGTGTGTAGAGAGGGGGAAAAAAGACTGTCACAAGACTGAAGTTTTAAACTAAGTTTTGAGTGACTTACTGTATGTGTGATGAATGTCAGGATATTAAAGTGAAACTGAGTGAGTTAAATTGACAAGAAAAATGGAATGTGACGGTAAGCAAAAGAAGCTGAGATACAGTATTGGGTTTAGTGAAATTTAAAAGTGGAAAAGGCAGTGCATCGCCTACCAAGTGCAAGAATTTTGAATAAAGGCCAAGAAAAGTTGAAGAAAATTCTGTATCTGGTTAGATTTTTAGAAAGTATTTTTTTTATTTATTTAAAAATTCTAACAGATTGTTGTTCATTAAACATGAAGATAATTTCTAATTTGGCAGCTTTTTAGGAAGCTTTTTCCTTTTATTGATACAGAATTCATTGTACAAGGCTTTTTCATAAACATTTGTTTAATAGGGCCTTGAGGTTATTGAATCAACTAATCTGAAATATTTCACCAAGGAGATGACAGCTGAGTTCTATGCACTGAAGGGAATGTTCTTGGCTCAGATTAACAAGTAAGTATGTTGTTTGGATGAGATACCAGCACGCATCTGGGAGAAGTGCAACATAAATGTTTAAGCAGCAAATGTTAAACCAGTATAAAATCAGGATAAAAATGAATATACATACGGATACTTAGCTTCTATGTGGTTTTTAGTAGTAATACACGTCACTTTACCTCTTCAAAAAATTGTGGAAAACTAGGTCACATAATCCTCGCACCCCTTCTATTAGAGAAGTTTTACATATTGAGAAAAGGTAAAGTTAATTGATTTGTACAAGGTACCACAGTGAGTCAGTGGCCGATCTGAGGTTAGGACTCAGAAGTTCTTTGCCTAGTTCTTTGCATAGTCCATTCTGATCGTCTTGTATGACAAATATAATATCATCATAAGATGGGATCTGCCAAAAAGGAGACATCAATATGAGTAAATAAGTTTTTGAGTAGAGAGTTACTTTGAGAAAGCAGTTCACTTATGAAAAAATCCTGCTCAACCCATAAACTCAGAGCTGTCTGCTGAGAAAAAGTGGTATTGCTTTTTCTGTAGCTCTTGTTCATTGTACATCCCTTTCTTAAACAATAGCTATTAAAGGAATAAGAAACAAAATGGTGATGAAATGTAGCACGTTGTCTAAGTAGTCTGAATCACACAATATGGCAGTGCCATATACAAACTCTTTTCAAATAATATATTGAAAGCTTGATACAGAGGTGAAAGTAAGCCGGTATGGTCCGGTATGGCGTACCGGCAAGAGCCGGTACACAGCCAACCGTACCGGCAGGGGGCAGGTTCCCCAGGCCGGCAATTTGAAAGGTCCCTGGGCTTTTTGGCAGTGGCTGGAGTCCCTGGCCCTTTAAATCACTGCCAGAGCCCTGCTGCTGGAGCCTTGGGGAAGTGGCGGCGGCTGGGAGCACCGGGCCCTTTAAATTGCCGCCAGAACCTCCTGGCCGCCACTACCGCTACCATGGGGCTCTTCACCCTTCCACCCCCACCCCTTTCCTCCCCCCATTCAGGACCACAACCCTGCGTACTGGTAAGTCCTTTAAGTTAATTTCACCCCTGGCTTGATACACACTGCAAAGGGCTTGCCTGATTAAAAACATTTAATTCTAAGGCTTCCTTTCAAACAGATACTTGCCATCTGTTTTTTTCCTCCATATTAAATAAGTGTTTTATTACTGTTGGGAAGGATATGGCACCTTTAATCCAGAAGGCAAACTAATTTACAAGCTATAGGTCAAATTTTGTCCCGTGGTAACTATACAGTTTCGGTAGAATTTGTCAGAAATTTGCATACACGTTTATAAAAGCATTATTTTTGCATGCTTTATGTAAGGGAATCACTTCACTCACCACCAGTACAATGTAGCCACTCCTTGAGTGAAATTCATCAGCTTTTAAACTCTACACTGAAACACTACACAACAGATCAGGGCAGGAAATGATGACTATCTTCTTCAATGGAAACTACAGGGAATTTTAAACAGGTAGAATGTAATTACTTTGATGGGAAGTGCAAGAGGATCGTTAATGGCCACAAATGGGCCTTAGTTTTACACTTCATCTGAAAGACAGGCAGTTTAAATTTTTAATGGGGGCAGATGGAATAAATAATTAATGCTGTCTATCTATAATCCAAGTAGATTTATGGGGTAGAATAGTAAGTTTTTAAATGCAATTATAAGATATTTACTCTCCTCTCTTTTTTGCAAAAATATACCAAATTAAGTGTAGAATTTCCGTAATGTATTTGTCTCATACAATTAGTAAAATGAAAGTAGCAGTTTTGCATTGAACGCCCCAGTGAATGAGTGAATTCTTTGCTGCCTATAAACTGAACTGGAAGTTAAAGGTCACCTGTGGGTGTACCCTCCCCTTTGCCGCCCACTCTGTGAACAAGGTGATAGAGGTAGTATAAAGAGTCAGCAGAGGTGTCAGAGTGATAGATAATACAGGAAAGAGGAGAGAAAGGGAAGACTAGGGACAAAGCTGGTTGGTAGAAATGGAAAGTAGTGATAAAGAGAGTCATTTATCAGACTGCTCTCATAGTAATCTGTTTCAAGACTACACAACCTAGGACATGGAAAGCTATTGGAGGAAAATAAAGTGGCTGTGTAATATTGAGGGTAATTAGTTTTTTAATAAGCTATTTGACAGGCAAGGTTATTTTCATTTACGTCATGATTTTTTTCTAATGCTGGTCACTTCAGTTTTTGTATTGCTACAGATAATTACAAGTTGGGTGGTCTTCTGAATTAAATATTCATATTTTTGTATTAAAATGAGATTAAGGTTCACTGCTAATAGAGAAACACGAGCAATACTTAACTATAGCAGTGTTCATTCCAATACTTAGCTGGTAAGAGGAATGTATTTATCTTCAAGCACTTCTATATCAAAGAAGCCAAAATGCTTTGAAAGATTCCTCATTTCAGTGTTGCTGTACATACGTGAGAGGGATAAAAATTGATGCTGAAGTGAGGTCTTTCATCTCTTATTTATTAAAATTAAGTATGTTTCAAGCAAAACAGAGTGTGCACCATATTCTACAGATTCAAGGGTTTAATTTATATTGGGGTAGTTGGCACCGCATGCACAACCTTCTGTATTTGAGAAAAAATCAGAATCGGAAATGTTTAAGGTCTTAAGGTTATCAATTGTAGGGGGAGTTCTGTGACCTGTGTTACACTACACGGGGTTTTCAGACATCACAGTGGTCTCTTCAGCTATGACTCTGTGAATTCAATACACTTTTAGTTGCCAAAACCTTCATTTTTCTCTCTCCTGAAATTAAAGTATATGTCAGAGATCTGTGATCCTCCTCAATCCCCCTTCACCTTTTGTCCAGAAAGCCACATGTTCTGGCTGTGAAGAAATGGAAGGAGTCACTTTCAGATCATGTTGATTTTGTTGCTTTATTAATTTCAGTATGGAAATTCCACACTCTTCCCCTAACTTTTTGCAAAAATCTCTCGTATTTGTTTATGTGAGTTTCATCTTGAAGTCCTGAATGTGTTGGACAAGGAATTTGGATGTCATATCAATACATTTCCAATCTGATTTCTCCCCTTCACTTCCTCCCAATTTTTCCTCCCTTCCTTCACCCTTCCTGTGTCATTTCCCCACCTTTTCTTTCCACCAGTATTGCAAACAAGTGTTGCTTGTTTGCCTTGCAACAGCAGTGAAAGTGATTTGCTCCTAATCAGTTTTCCCTGCTGCTTCTGAGACACAGCAGAATCACTCTGTGCTGGTGCAGCGCGGGAGCAAGTCTCAATTGTGACTGAAGCGCTTTTTGGGGAAAATGTTAATGTGGGAAACTAGCTTTTGCTTCTCTTTACCCCCAACTAAAGATCATGCCTGGACAAAATGCTTTCCCTGTGGCCTAGTCAAATGAAATCAACTAGGACGGGGTCAGTTTTATACCACTCCTGCTGCTAGGTAAACAAGCGTGAGAGAGAATTTCGCAGAAAAATGAGGAGAGGCATGTGGAATTCCCACAATGAAATTAAACAAAAGAGACATATTGTATACATGTGATAAACAGAGTGAATTGTAATTATTTTTCCCTTTGTAGTAGGAGACTAATTCAAACATTGTTTGAAGATCATTAGGAGATAGATGATCATGACTTCAAGGGATGAGATAAGTGGCAGGATCAGATGAATTCTAAAGAAAGGCTGTTGTATTTAATTCCCTATTCATTATTTGCTAGGAGAGTTTGCTTGAAAATACAGGCCAGCTTTTTTATTTATATATATATATATAATAGAAAGGTGTGGGTTTTTTTGTTTTTTTTTGTTTTTTTTTCCAGTTTTCCAATCGGTGGTAAATATAGACCTTTTAACAGTATCTCAGTGTTTCTATTATGAAACGTGTATTTTAATAAACATTCAACTATGCATAAGAAAGCTCATGGAAAGTAACGGTGTGGGGGGGAAAAACCTCATTACTAGAGAACTGAATAATAAAAATGCAGTTCAGTATTAAGAAAATAACCAGGTTGAGTACTATGTTTGTTATTACTGTGTTACTTATTATTACACAGCTTAGTTTTTATTAAGGTAAAATAAATATTCAAATTAGTCACTTTCTATAATCCTGCAGGTCTGAAGAAGCAAACAAAGCCTTTTCTGCAGCTGTGCAGATGCACGATGTGTTAGTGAAGGCTTGGGCAATGTGGGGTGACTACTTGGAGAATATATTTGTGAAAGAACGTCAGCTGCACCTAGGAGTATCTGCCATTACTTGCTACCTGCATGCATGTCGCCATCAGAATGAGAGCAAATCAAGAAAATACTTAGCAAAGGTAAGACCTAGAAAATGTATTTTTTTTTTTTTTTAAATGGATATTGTACAGCTGCATAGTAAGAGCCAAGTTGTTCCTTGGTACGTCAGCATTGATGAGGACAGCACAGATGAATAAGATGCAACACACGTTTGGTCTGGTTTACACATATGCTACAACTTTAACTGCTTAATAAGCCTCAGAAAGTAAGTAATACTACCTGGCAATATTTCAGTCTAATTCAGTATGCATCAATGACTGTATCAGTCCCAGCCCTCCCAGCATAAAGGAGGAGACTATTCTTAGCCCCTCTTCCAATCAGACCAATGAGAGTCCAGATGAAGGGTACTTCCTGTTGGATAAGATCTTAAAATCCACCTCCCCAATCTGCATAGTTCTCGCTACTACTGCTATTGAGGCACAGGGTAACTACATCAATAATCTCGGACTCCAGCTCTCAAAAATCCATCTTGTACTGTAGGAGTGTTGTAGGGACTAAACTTAGCTCCTCCAGCTGCATTTCCAGTCCACTATGCAAAGAGAAATCTGCATAGGAGATGTCTTGCCCTTGAAAATCATCTGAATTTGCATTTGTCCATATTATATTGTTTAGTAATACCAATTATAAGGGGTTGGTTGTTTTTTTTTTTAACCACAGTTATTGAATTAAAACTAGTCAATCTTTCTTTCTTTCCGTTTATAACATGGCAGCCAGCTCTCATTGTGCATGGACGTCTTCACTGTTAAGTGTTTACTTTTTAACAACCCTCATGGAAAAATCTGAAACTGGTGACATTCTCTGCTGGGAAATATTCTCCCTTTGTATGCAAAAGTGCAGAAAATATCCTGTAAGAATAATGATGACACATCCAGTGCTTTGGAGAATGTTACTGTTCTCCCAATCCAGTTCTACAATATAAGACAAAAATTATTAGCAAGAACTTTGAGTTCTGCTTTTTAATTTAGCTGAATATTTAACAAATGAAAACATAGAATTAACAATACTGAAGATTTTCTCTTTTGAATTTCAACTTCTACACCAACACCTCTTTCTTTTACTTAATTGTAGGGGAATGGCTCTTCTGACTCCACCAGAGGTGGTAACAATATCACTGCTGCCATAATCTAAGCTGTGTTTGAACTTTATTTGTATCACCGAAAAGATTTTAAAACACAATTAAACATCCTTTTCTGCAATATCTTGGGCTTTGTTTTTTATTTTTAGTCCATCAGACAAATTCAATTACTATCTTTGTGCGCTGCTGTTAACTAGCAGTGTTATGTTAGCAAATCACCAAATTTTACTTCAGATGTCTTTTTTTCTAATGAAATAACTGGCACTTGGGGTGTTTTTTAAAAAAATTCAAATACAAACAACAATGTAGCATTAAGGTTACGGAGTTAAAATCAGAAAAACTCAGAAAATACTAACATTCAGGTCTGGTCTATACTACCCGCCTGAATCGGCGGGTAGAAATCGACCTCTCGGGGATCGATTTATCGCATCCCGTCGGGACGCAACAATCGATCCCCGAATCGGCGCTCTAACTCCACCAGCGGAGGTGGTAGTAAGAGCCGCTGACAAAAAGCGGCAGAAGTCGATTTTGCCGCCGTCCTCACAACGGGGTAAGTCGGCTGCAATACGTCGAATTCAGCTACGCTATTCACGTAGCTGAATTTGCGTATCTTAAATCGACTCCCCGCTGTAATGTAGATGTACCCTCAGATTCCAGCATTAAAGTTAGCTTAGATGTATAGCTCATGTCCTACATTATGAAAGGACAGGGATAGTCGGGGGAGGGGGGGGAAACAGAAAATGTGTGCAATACAGCCAAAGTAAAATTGCTATTGTAGTCTTAACTTTTGCGTTTCCTGGTTTGCAATTTTAACTGCACAAACTTAGTATTACATTTACTTGTATGTTTTGCATTTAATTTCCTTTTAAGAAAAAGATGAATTTGCCATCCCCAATAATATTAACCTTTTAAGTTCCAAATTAGGCTTGAGACTTTCATCGTAAGTAGATGAATGGAATAAGATACTATCTCTGCTGAGACTCTTTGACTGGAGACCATTTTCTATGGACTTTTGTTGTTAAAGCTGTATTTTTGCAATGGTAAAAGCTGAATGTTTTCAAAGAGAGCTGAGAATGTACACAGTCTGATAGAAGGCAGCAAAACGGGGATGTTGCTTCCTTTTCTCACCCACCCTTCCACCCCCCCACCCCCGCACCCAACTTCTACTGTACTTGATGTTATGGTAGTTCATTTCCTTTATTCAGAGTGTCTCTTGTTTCATTGAGTTGCTTCTGGTTTCTCTCATGTAAATTCTCTCAGCACAATTACAGCACAAGCCTCCTGGTGAAACCAAGCTGAGGTAATATCTAGTGATGTCAAAGGGTTCTTCACAGGAGCTGTTCTCCTCATAAAGGACTGAGGAACAAGCTTTTCCTTGTTCTCAAAGCTACAGGGTACATTAGCGCACCTTGTTACGTGAGCTTTGGGCTTTCCTCCAAAATTAAACGAAGGAGAGGCATGGCACTGATCATCTAGAATTAGTTCTACAAACTGAGTGGTTCCCAGTTTAAAGTATTATGATATTACAGTGAAACAAATATAAAACAAAATTCTCATGTGAAGACTTGCTGATGGCTGAGAGACTTATTTCTAAATGCTGGAAATGTGAACAACCTCAAACTACCGAAGTTTGGCTGGCAGACACCTACAAGGATATTTTCCTTCTGAAAAAGCTACATATAAAATCAAATGAAAAACTGAGCATTTTGATTCAATTTAAATCTTTTACTCGCAAAGATTTAGCTGGAGGTTAGATTCTCCAACCATGATATAAAAAGTGAAATAAATTGAAAGATTAAAATTAAAATAACTATATTATTTATCACAAATAATGTAAAATATATTAAATATATTTACTTTTCCTTATAAATGGAGTCTGTAGTTGCTTCAGAAGACAAATGGAAGAGGAGTTGTTTGCATGCAGTTGTGGAGGGGAGGTAGTTTGCAAGTTGATCTCTTGAAGATACAGTTGCCACTATGGATGGTTTAACATATCCATAAGCAAAAATGCTTCTATTCAATTAATGCTCTTAGCATGTATTTGCATAAATAAAATCAGCTAATTGATGATTTTGCACTATGTACCACCATTGCCTGTCTTTATTCATACAGTTGAAGGATTTTTCTGAGGATGTATCATTTTGAAGTTCTTTCTTTTTTTGGAAGTTCTTTGTTCTCTAATATAAAATACAATAGACGTATTTCTTTAATGATTTGTGTGGATTCTACAGACTGCAGATTCACTTTTGTAAATGACAGTTTGATAGGTTTTTTTTTTTTCTCCATTTACTGTAGTTTGCCTTGTGTAATATGGCTGGCTATGCAGGGATTTCTTCTGCTGTAACTTTTTTTGGTTAATATTTAGAAACCTATACAGTTATTTATGGGTGAAATATGTAAATTACTAGTGATCAGATTCCATACATCACCTTTTGAAAATACTTAATATCGGAAAGGTACAAGTTCGGCTTGAAGCTTCTTTTTTTTGCTTTTAGGTTCTCTGGCTTCTGAGTTTTGATGATGATAAGAACACACTAGCAGATGCCGTAGACAAGTACTGTATTGGCGTCCCACCTATCCAATGGCTGGCTTGGATTCCACAGTTGTTAACATGCTTGGTTGGCTCAGAGGGCAAACTTCTTCTGAACCTCATTAGTCAGGTAGGGTGGATGTATGGTACAGATAATTTCTACTTCTTTGTTGTTCATATTGTGTTTTTGTAAGATTAGGTACTATAAGTATTTTTAAAGCAAAATGAAGGATTTAAGATTTCAAAATTTCATGGAGTGTACAATTATGAATATGTTTCTCCATTTTTTCCATGTAAGCAGGATATGTTAATTTCAAAGTGAATTTTTGATAAAACAAGGTTAAATAAACTACTTTTGTATACCATGTCTGCAACAAAACGTTGCAACTTTCCCTCTGGAGTTGTACTCCATATTACATTGTTGTGAATATAATTGCCCATGTTTGAAAGTGCGCAGTTAAATTATGCATAGAATGCAGGATTAGGAATTGGAGAATTGTTCTGGTTTTGCTTTAAAGCGATTTAAAAAACGATATTGTTTTGGTGGTGTTTGTTTTGGTTTTGTTTTTTTTGTGGGGGGAGTCGAGGTGGTTTGAAATGCTGGTTAAAAATTAAAAAAATACCTAGCCCTGCAAGAATAATAAGCAAAGCTTATGTGGAGTTTTATTCAGAGATGGCATTGCCAAATGATTAGCGAAGTGACAGTGAGGTTTGAGGGGTTTAAGCTAATAATCTAAACTGGTGGGTTCAGCTCTTTCAGTGATTTGCTGTATAATTTTGGATAAAGCACTTAAATCCCTCAGTGTACCAATCTGTAAAATGGGTGTCAAGGGATCTTTTTTCTTTTTTTTTTTTTTATTCTTGTAGCCTGTCCAGCAATCTTCACAAGAGGGTTGCGTCCATTCTTGTGGCCCTGGATGCAGAACTGAGCTATTGTAGTGCCACCTCACCCTTAATTCCCACCTTAGAAAAAGGGCGAAAGCTGTTACTGACACTAGGCTCCTGTTTAGACTAGGAAAAAAAGTGGTTGGGGGAAGGAATGGTTTTGTGGGTTTGTTTTGTTTTTGGTAAATGTATTAACATGTTTTAGAATGTGATGGTTTAGTGTTTGAAAATGAGTTAGCACTTGTATAGACCAGTTTAAAATATGTTAGCTGATCATAGTCAAGCATAGGCTTCTTAACCACCTAGGCCCTGTCCTGATGTGTTACAATTGTGCTAGCTCAATCAAGTTATCCTAATATCATTGAAAATCTCTTTTAAGATGCAGGCTAATATATGAAGTCATGATAGCTAGCTGTGTTGTAGCCTGGAGCAGCCTACGCTACAATGTCCCCTCAGTCCCCTGGATGCTGACAAAGGGGAAAAATCATCCCTTTTCTCATGACTCCCTTTCCATTTTTGCAGTGATCCCACTCCCTGTATGTTTGCCCTTGCCCCAGCCTTTTTTAGGGTACTAAGAGAGAAGTGCTGTGTTTTAAAAAGAAATGTAAGATGCAGAATTACTATAAAATGGAGATACTCCCCTGCAGCCTTGAGGAAGCAGAATATTTGGGGGCATGCTTCCTGATTTCATTGTACCTTGGTGGTGTGTCTTTCAAAACACGAGTTCAGCTGTGTACTGAGGATTGATGCATGCACTTCTTGCCTTAGCATAAAACCTGTTGAGGCTCAGTATTTATAAAGCTCTTTTTAGTAAATTTTTCAAACGTGCTAGGTGATTTAAGACCTCAAGTCCCATTGAAAGTCATTGGGCTTAGGTCCATAAGTCACTTAAATGCTTTTGAAATTTTTTCCTTTTCTGATTATAGGGTGAAAGGTGTTATAAAAGTTTAATGTATTATTGATTTGTGGACTTAAGGCTGCAGAAGAAATTTAAAAAATGAACTTAATTGGAAATGAGATTTTACCACAGATAAACTTCTCATAAAATCATTTATTCCTGGATTGACTCTATGGAAAGTATATACATCATGTCTGTAATCTCTGTTCAGTTACATATGGACACTTTTTAAGATTATTTGTACATATCTTGCTTGTTTAAATGTAAGGACAGTATATTTTTAAGAAAAAATATGGCGAGAAAAACTTTTTTTGCCTTATCTTATGCTTGCCTACATCATATGGCCAAGTTAGGTACATTGTTCTGCTCATTTAATGGACACAGAGATTTAAAGATTTAAAGGCAAAAGCTGCATGTTAATGTGTACACAGTTTTTTTTCTGTAGGAGCCATAAAACCTTTGTTTGGTGAAAGTGGTATCCCTTTACATTAAGTGGCTATTTTTCACATTCAGTGCTGCAATTACGTGGAGTAAGATTACTCTCTAATGGGCCCAGCTACCACGTGGCATTGGGTTCATTGGGAATTGTGGCCTAATTTAAAGACTAACTGGTGTTGTTATGTCTGTTTTTCTTCTATTATGTGCATGAGTAAGATCTTTGAGCTGGTCAGGTACTCTTGCATTATGCTGTTTCCAGATTTATTAGGCAATACAATAGTGGGAATCCTAATTCAGTATCGCTTACTACAGTGTGCAGAGATGCACTGTGTCATTTCTGTGACTCTACCCTCTTTTTGTTTGGATTTTGTTGTTGCTGAAATGAGCTTTAATGATAAATTCTAAATAAATCAGGGAATTATTGAAATGCACTTGTTTAGCTATATATTTGAGCTCTTGTATATTCTTTATAGATTCTCTTTGTAAACCAGCAAAATACCGAATATTATTTCCTATGTATTTATATTGAAATAGGTGGGAAGAGTCTATCCCCAGGCTGTCTACTTTCCTATCAGGACCCTCTATTTGACACTGAAGATAGAACAACGAGAGCGTTACAAAAGTGGTGAGTTGTTAGTACTAAAATTTACTGTGCTCAACTGGCAGCTGCAACTTTGTCTCTCCACTGGGGATTCCCTGACTTCCTGGTAAATCAAGTTCACTAGGAAGGATAGCTATTTATCAAAGCTTAGAGCTAAGGGAATAATTAATGATAAACTTGTTTGGGTTTAGCATATGTCTGTGTGCAAATATCTATGAATACCTTACAATTTTGTTGAATATATTCATTTATATTCAGTCTTTTATACTTATGTGCCCTCATTAGTTTAATATCGGAGATATTAAACACAATCATTCATGGATTTTTATCCTCATAAAACCCTTGTGAGTTACAGAAGTGCTGTTATCCTGAGTTTGCAAATAGGGAACTGAGGGATAGAGATTGAGTCACCTAAAGTCAGGCAGGATGTCTGTCAGAGTAATAGCTAGTCCCAGTCCACAATATTAACCAGGAAGCTGCCCTTCCTTTTGGTTAGTTTTGATTGGACGCATAGGTCACATGGCATTCTATTCCCTGTTGGATGAACGTAGCTCTTTAGAATCCACTTTCAGTGCACATGCTGGAGTTTAAGATAAACTTCTTGCCATATACGCTCTCTACTTTGAATTTAACTTTCTCTGTAAATACTCTCTCAAATTTGCTGTCACACTGTATTTTCAAGGACAAATCCCTGTGAAGTATTACCATATCAAGCAATTCCACAGCACTGAGTTATTCTTTTGGCCCATGTAGTCTCTCAAGAATAGCTCCCAAGAAAACTATTTGAACAACTTAAATATTTTCCTTTTGTTCTAGTTGTTGTTTTTGGTTACAAGTGCATTGTTTAGATAATCACCTGTTTCACTTGTGAATCAGTGTATTTAATTTCTGCATACATGTTAAAGGGCGGTATTTAAGTAACATCTTATTTTCCTGGGTGTATAGCTCTACAGAGGGGAAAATGTTCACATACAATAATACTAAAATTACATTTTATTTCTTGATATTAGTTGTATATTGCCTTTTTGTTGGTTTCATTACATTAATTTCCAACAATGGATGCTCTGCATGCAGAATTCTGCCTTAATGATGATATCACTGCATGTAAAATGGATAGCTGATCATTTTTCTCTTGACTCTTTCTCATACTTTTTAACTCCTAAACATTGCTCATAAACAGTGCTCTTAAGTCATATGGTATCATTTGAAACAGGGTCTCATCATTTAGTAAGTTGCAAGCTCAGACCCTGAAATTCACTGATTAGTTATAATATCATTCAGTGGTCTTTGTATAAGAAATTAGTTTTAGTAAGAGATGTTCCTTAGGCTAAATTTCATATCTGTTGATATTAGATTACCTGTTGTTCCAATTATGTTATGAGGTTTCATGAAAGCAGAAAGGAATTGAATATCTTAACTTTTGCCTTTTACTTTAAGAGGAAATGGATTGCACAAACCAATGCAAAAAGCTTAAAGGTACAAGTCTTCGCTCATTTTTTAAAAAATGTATGTTTTGCTCTTATCTTTATGAAAGAACGAAATACCATTTGCAGCAAAATTATTTTTTTAAACAATTTTGATTTAATCTTTTATTTACCACTGAATTATAGAAAACTAGCTTCAGTTTTCTTTGGAAGCAAATTCAGGACAGTATATTTTTTTTGAATACCATGCAATCATCTGTTTCATAGTTCTCTGAAAGTTAACTATGCTGTTTGGGTTTTGTCCCAGATTCTGGACAACAGCAGCCAAGTTCGGTAGGAAATCAATCTCATTCTGCATCAGATCCTGGGCCAATAAGAGCCACTGCACCTATGTGGCGCTGCAGCCGAATTATGCATATGCAGCGAGAACTGCATCCGACGCTTTTGTCCTCTCTGGAAGGCATTGTCGATCAAATGGTTTGGTTCAGAGAGAATTGGCATGAAGAGGTATTTGGACTTAATATAACTATTCAGAATTACTTTCCATGCATACAAACCAAATTAAATTTAGATGTATAATATGTTTCTGTTTATTTTTCATATCTGACAGTATTTTCTGTAGCGTTTGTTTAGTAAACTGCTGCACAATAAACTGGTCTGTTTAAAAAATAACTCTAACAATTCTTCCTTCAGATGTAAGAACTTGTAATTATTTCTATATTTTTAGAAGTGATGTAGATGCTGCGGAAAAAATCTCTCCGAAATAATTAGTGATATAAATATTTCTTCTAATTGTAGGATTCCAGCTGAATCTTGTATTGCAAGAGACACTTTAAATTCTTGCATTATGTTTCTTTGTGTTTCCCTCTAGTTGTGGTGGTTTGTGGAGTAGAATTGGGAGCTACTGCACAAAGTCTAAATTAAATTTGATCTGTGTATTTTGAAAAGTAAATACAGCACATGTAATACACTGGAATCTTGCTTGACCAGATTATCCACTTTAGCATTTGCCTCCCAAAATGATTGTTTCTTACCCCTACTCAGAAAAGATTTAATGACCTAGGCTTTAATAAGGTTTCATATTATTAACACTTTATTTATTTTATGAAAAAACCCTCATGTTTATTAATGTATTCCAGAATACTGAGAATTTAAATTACAGTTGTCAAATGAACAAAGTACATTTTGTGATGCACTTTATTTGCTACATCTGTATAATTTGCTAATTTTCAAGGTAAGACTCGATGCTTTAACTCTCAATAGTAGGCCCATATTGAATATCTAATGATTCTTTGCTAAACAGCATCTCAGGCACTACTACAAAGAAACTTCTTCCGTATTTTGACTTAAGGGCCAGCTCTTGCTTCCAGTGACTGAAATGGAAGCAGAAAGATTCATAATCTAGATTTAAGTAAAGGATAATTTTACTATTAGAAAATGTATTCTGGGTTTGCTGTATTCTAGTACTTCATTGCATTCTAGTAGTAATGTATATTTGTTGTCAAATCAAAAGACTTAACAACATATACTTCTTTTTTCTTTTATTAGGTTCTTAGACAGCTGCAGCAAGGCCTGGCAAAGTGCTATTCAGTTGCCTTTGAGAAAAGTGGAGCCGTTTCAGATGCCAAAATCACTCCCCATACACTAAATTTTGTCAAGAAGTTGGTCAGTACCTTTGGAGTGGGACTGGAGAATGTGTCAAATGTCTCCACTATGTTTTCCAGTGCAGCTTCAGAATCGTTGGCTAGAAGAGCTCAGGCTACAGCTCAAGACCCTGTATTTCAGAAATTAAAAGGGCAGTTTACAACAGGTGAGATCTCACAACGTATGTTCAAGTTTATTTTAATAATCTGCAATTAAAATATTGTTTGTCCAGTGTTCAGATCCGAAAATGGTCTTTACTCTCCCTTTCTGAGGAAGAAAAGTGACTATAGAACAAACCAAATTTTTATCATTTGAAAAATTTACAATAGTCTACTGTCTGTCCATTTCTATACTCTTTGGAGTAGTAAAAAATGCATGCAAGAAAATTAGATCACAACACCGTGGAAAGAATGTTTGTAGAATAGTATGTAGTTTTTCCATTCTTTCCATAACTGTAGTCCAATTACTCCTATTTACAAAAATAAGTACATTACAGCACTTCAACAAAGGACTAGCCCATTTTGACTGCTTGTATGGTGAATGACAAAACTATCTGGTAGATAAAAACCATTAATAGCTAGATAGTCCTTATTTATACTAAAAGCGCACAATGTAAGTCACTTAAAATGTAATCACAATTTTCATCACAAAAGTCCAACAAACAGTATTATGTACAGTTTTCCAAAATTATCAACATCTGGTGAGTAATATTAATTTTGGATAGCTAGATAATAAAATTCTCTACTCATTCACATAATTGTGTTAGATAAATTGAATCCGTAACAATAGTCTGCTCTAATAAAAAAGGATCCTTTTGGGAAGTAGCTTATTAAGTATTTCATATTTTATTTGCCCGCAGAATTATTATATTTTATGTATCTCTGGTGTTTGAACTGAAATTGAGTCATTTACCTAAGAAAAGCCTACAAAGTAGTTTTAATGTAACAAACAAAAGTATCAAGGCCACTCAAATGTTGTCTGTATATGTGGCACAGAAGCTTGACATTTCATGGAGGGGGCGCATTTCATGGCTTCCCTGGTCATGGAAATTGGCTTCTATTGCAGCGATACTTCCTTGGCTTATCCTGAAAGAAGACTAAAAATCAGATAAAGTGGAATATCAACTCTTTCAGACAGAAAAATATTAAACCTCTGAATCGGAAAGACATATTTTAATGTAGAGCTAAGTTTTCAACTGTTTTTCTAAATCCTATTTTGATAAATTCGTTTTAAAATTTTAGATGTTAATGTTCATAAGTAATTATGGAGCTTGCTGTATTCAGTATTCAAGGTCAGCACTGTTACTGAGTGCTTTATTGAGTTCAGCAGGTAGAGTTAGAGTTATAGTGGTTTTTCAAACATCTTACTGACTATGATGTGAAAATAAGTGATATGTTGAGATTCTTGTGAAAGTAGCTCCCAGTCACAGATATGACCTACATATCTTGTGCACATTATGTATTGCATGATGTACTCTTTGAAGCACAGCAGTTGCATGACAGTAGATAATGGAAGTCCTGAACCATATGATTAAATTTAATGGATAAAGGCTACAAGGAAAGGAAACAGTAGTTGAAGCATTTCACATATCCCCAATTGTCTGAAAATTACAGAGAAGCAAAATACAGTTAATGTAGACGAGGATCTCTTATTTTTGAAAACCTTTATTATTTACATATTGCAACAGCCCTTAGGAAACATTTAGTCACTGAAGATATTGGTTTTTATAATATTTTTTATATTATCTTTAGTTTTTATTAATTTCTCTTGATGCTTTGTTTCCTTCCAGATACAACTTCTGGGAGATCTTAATTTTTTTAGGCTTTAAAGGAGAAGAATTATGAAGTTAGACTTGGAATTCTAAGAGAAACATAAAAGGGAGTAGTTAGTTTAAAAAACCAAACAAACATAACCCCCCAACCTCCTAGAAAAAGGATTGTAAGACTAATTATTTTGTAGTGTCCATCTTTGGTATGAAAATACCTTATACTGATAACACTTTTTCATTTTATTCTCTGTGTATTTTCTTTGCATAATTTCAAGGTTTATAAATGTCATATTTAAAGTTTCTAGCTTTGTTATCCTGACAGACTTTTACAAAAATTATATGCATCAGTGTTTAAACAAACCTAAGGGAGAATTTTTTTCTGGAGCTATTTAATAAAATAAAGAACATTTTAAAGTAATCAAGATACAAAATGTTTCTCTTAAATTTCAGTTTAAGAATAAGCAATTTGCCTGATTTTTTTTCCTTGCAGACTTCAAAATTTATTTTTCAATTATGATTAAGCGTGAGTGATTACAGGATTAAAATAGTTATTTTAGTTAGTGCTAGATTAGATTATGCTTTAATCTATTAAATGTGGGGTTTCATTCAAAATTGAAGTGTGAAAAAAATAGATGAAATTAAATTGGTGAATATGCTTGCTTTGTGGAGTCTTCTATAATTTAGTTTATTATGCAGAAAATGAATTTAGGTTTGTGATTAATTTGCAGTAGTGGTAGAAATGACATTATCAAATTAATAGAAATGTAATTGCTTTACTGGACATAGTAAATGTATTAACATTTTTGGACAACAATTAGTAGATCATGCCTACATTTCCTTATGTGCTTTGGGCCTGTTCATTCTGAGTCAATGGTGTCCACCTTCTGTCTTACTTAGAAGTGACCATGTTTGTATTTATAATTCTTAACATCTATTGTATTTACTTGATGTGTAGATATTTACAGCTGTTTTCCAAGTCTTCTGTGATATGTGTATATTAGTTAAGAATCTATCTAAAGGTAAACTGTGTTCCCTCCAGTTATTCCTAGGTTAATGGTGATAGATAGAAATAGTTTCAAAAGACGTATGCAAATCATGTATTGTGGTTCCATAACCTCTTCTTCCAACAGTTGAGATGCATCTTTCTTCCTGCAAATACAAAAAGGAGCTCAGATACCTCCAGGAGGCTCCAGGGATTGGCCATACCCTTTCCACACTCATTCTAAAATCTCTATCTACAGCCAAGCAAATGGAGTTCAGCTTATTTTCCTTCTTATCTGTTACCATCCCTGGTTTTAAAGCCAAATTTAAGTTCCAATAGTTCCCTGCTCTATAATTTTGCCAGAATTTTTGATGGGATGGTTTTGTAAACAGGACCACTTGCCCAACATAATACAGTTGGCTAAACAGAGCCAAGGCAAAGAGGTAGCCCATCTTTCAAGAAATCTCTCAGAGGTCATAGAGTATTGTGCAATTATTCTTAGCTTGGGCAGATGGATGTTGAGTCTGGAACAATCCTATTAAATACAAGCTGATGGTGAACGACATCTCTCATCTTCTGGTTAATAGGAGCAGTAGAACTGGTTCACCCCGAAAAAAGCTGTTTCTTCTAGTATCTATTGCTGTGGATGCTCCATTGTAGGATGTGTGTGTACCTGAATGCAGTCAGTTGGAGATTTGACTCAACCGTGTCTGTGGGTCTATGCCTGCACGCTATACAAGCTTGTGCTCCAAAGCAAGAAGATCTGCTGTTGCTCCAGTTTCTTCTCAATGCCTGTGCTCAAGACAGAGCAACTGTGTCCGCTGCTTCCTAGAAGACTTTCCCATTTGTTTGTTTATTTTCTTTTCTCAATATTTAGTTTTCTTTTTCCTTTTTCCTTCCACAAGTCTGTGCGCTAGGGGGATTCCTACCCAGGACTGATTCCTCGAACTTCCTCTTCTGCCAAACTTCTGGGGTATGCCCAGGGTCCCTGGATTCAAATCGGTGCTAGACCTGCAACAGATTTTTCTCCTGAAGTGATGGGCATTCTTGTTGTCTCGAGTGTCTGAGACTCTCATTCCATCCAAGTGCAAAATTTGCATGGGGTTTAAGAGAAAGTCTCATCCTCCATTCAGACTGAGACCATCTCCATCTGACAGTATGGCTATTGAGAGGGTGATGTTAATTGCACTTGGTTTGTCCTTCAAAGAGATTGTGGCTCTACAGACTTCCAGAAGGATTTCATGTCTGGTCTACATCTCATCTTGTCACAGTTAAACTCCATGGAGTCAAGAAAACAACAGAAACCCCAGAGTTTTCTTCAATATGGACAAGGGACTTCACTTCAGAACCATAGCATGACAGATGTCCCACATGCTGGGTCCTCGGGCCCTTTTGTTGAAAATCCTCAAGTCTTAAGATCTCTCAGAGGAATCAGGCTGGCTAGACCCTATGATCAGACCAATCTTTCCTAAGTGGGGTCTGGTGTTGGCGCCCTCATTGCAAATATCTATTGTTCTGTTCCATTCCCCCTTTTTTTTATTACCCTGACCTACTACTGTGGCATCTGAGCACCTTCTATCTCAGTTATTTCTGCAAGCCATATTCACATCCAGGGAACTCAGGCTCCATGCTTCGGTTATCATGAATCTTTCATCTCTGCTAAAAGACGGTCAAAATAGATCAGAGTGATTGTCATGTACTGTTAGGTGTCAGCCATTTGGGAATGACAGACCAGGCTCAACTAGGTCTAAGACACCTTCTAGAGCATGCATTCTTGCTGTCTCCCATATTTAATTATGCAAAGATATTACTTGGAATTCTGCATTCTTCATACCATTACTCCTTTGATTTGGCATCTAGATTTGATGCCCAGCTTGGGAGAGTAGTGTTGCAGTCGCTTTAATATTTCTCAAATCTTTCTCACCTGGTGGGTCACTGCTGTTTGTCAGAGGAGGGGATGCATATAGGTAATTCTCAAAAGAGAAAGTTAGTTATTGTAGTAATTGGTTTATTGAGATAATTGTCTGTATATGTCCATACGCTGCATCCACCTTCCCCACTTCTTCAGATTGGTTGGGTAAGGATTTTTGAATTACTGGAAAGAACCAAAGTGTGTTCAAGATTACATCCTGATGTATATCTTCGGACTCGGTTATGAATAACGATAAGAATTTTGTCACAGAGGTCACAGATTGTGTCTTTCAGAGACCTATGTGTCATCATTCCCACCCCCATTATTTTTAATAAAAGTCAAAGACAGGTGGTTGCGGGCATCCGTTAATTTTAGTTTATTGCCCATGATCTGTGTGTGACTTTTTACTAAAACTAATTGTGACAAAATCTTACCCACACAGCCTCTTTTCTCATTACTAAGATTAAGTCCTTTTTATGGCTGCATACTGGGGGATTCTTACCTTGCCTGTCTGGACAAACTTCTCCTATTGTGTAATTGTGATAACTTGTTATTTTTATCCTAGTAATGGTAAAAACAGCGTTTGCTGTGATCCAGAAGTATTGATTCAGATAGGCAAATGTGTTCAATAAAATGTTGGTGTTATCTATGGGTAATTCCACATTTTTCAGTATTTTCCTGATACTCTTTACATTTGACTGGTTTCTTCATTGAATTGGTAAATCTTGAACTAATTCTAGGAGCAAGACTTAGCTTTTAGTAGTGGTTGAAATAGATAAATAAAACAACATCTGTCTAAATTAAGCTGTCTGCAAAGCAAAGGATAAAAGTCTTTCACCATAGTGAAGCCAGTGATATTTCTCCTCCCCTTACAGCTGAAGTTACTTATTTTCTTCTCAAATAGGCTGTGTGTGGAGCCTATGTGACATGGATGAAAAACGTTCATTAATTGAGCTCACTCTCTGTCATTCCCATCTGCTATTGAGAAACAAAACAAAAAAATCTAAAATAGACATTTTCACCAAACTGGAGTGTATTCCTATAGTGAAACAAATAACTTGGTGTAAAAATAAATTAACACCGTAGCATATTTTTACCATGTTGGTTATTTGCATGTCATTAGAATACTGTAGTTGTAATTTGGGGACATTTTGCTGCACTTCATGGAGTTACAGAAAGAAATAATGCAGTCCTATTGTCATTTCTTCATAAAGTGATTTACTCATATTGCTCACTAGAGGGTAGACTTGGAATTATAATCAGATCTTTTTATAATAATATTTGTAGTTATCAGAGTTGTGCTGCATATAATGTTAAAAACAGAAAAAGGACTGTCAGTTAACTACAGTAATAGTTTTTAGAGCAGGGGTAGGCAATCTATGGCATGTGTGCCAAAGGCGGCACACAAACTGATTTTCAGTGGCATTCACGCTGCCCGGGGCCTGGTCACTGGTCTTGGGGGCTCTGCATTTCAACTTAATTTTAAATGAAGCTTCTTAAACATTTTAAAAACCTTATTTACTTTATATACAACAATAGTTTAGTTATATATTATAAACTTATAGAAAGAGACCTTTTTAAAATGTTAAAATGTATTACTGGCATGCAAAACCTTAAATCAGAGTGAATAAATGAAGACTCGGCACACCACTTCTGAAAGGTTGCCGACCCCTGTTTTAGAGTCTAGCAGAATTATTCTTAATGTCTCTAACCTGGAAACTGTATGTGTCCTTTATGAGTTTTTCCTATGTTTTGAAAGAAACTGAAATTAATATGCAAGTCTTGTTTTAATATAAGACATTCTCACGCCAGAATATTTAGTGTATCAGCATTGTTGTGGATACCAATGCTGTTCTGAAAATAATTTTGGAGCAGGTGCTGCTATAAAGCCAGCAGAGTGTAAAACACCATTATATGTTGATACAAAGAAAATAAACTTCTTTTAAATTAATTTGATGTAAAAAAAAAAAAAAAAATCAGAATAGGAAAAGATAAATCCTGTCATGATTTAAAAAAAAATCTCAAAATTAGCAGTATCATAAGGAAGATATTAAATTTATAGTGTGTGTGTGTGTGAGAGAGAGAGAGAGAGAGAGAGAGAGAGAGAGGAAAAAAAAGTATGCTGTGTATATATAATGTGTGAGTATATAGTGGTTACCCTTTAAAAAGCCAAGAGATTTATGGCAACTGTCAGGTTTTTAGGAGGTGATTATTGTGCATGCATGTATGCATTTCCTACAGTCTTTATCTGTGTGTGTGTGTGTGTGTGTGTGTGTGTGTCTCTCCCCGCCCCCCCCCCCCCCCCCCCCCCCACACACACACACTGAATTGTGGCTAAAAGTGAATAGGACCAGTTTGTTTTATTGTGCATACAAAAGATACACCCACAAAAACGTGGTGTATTTAGGTTCTGTAAAATTTGTTTGTAGAGGAAGTTACCAGATTTGTGAACAAAATGCAGCTTTTTGTGACCCCTTTTTTTTGTGGTTGTGGTTGAAAATTTGACCCCTAGTGTGTTTGTAATTACCGTAGGGCACATGTAAGTATTTAATTGTTAGTGCACTATAGATGGATGTTCACAGCAGATTTTTGTGATCCAATTTCTCTTTCCTCTCAGCTTTTACACTCACAATTACTTTAACTTATTTCTCTCAAATGCTTAATAGTTATATTAGAGACCTAGAAAAATATTTTACATATGTAACAGACTGCATAGTAGTTTGTGTTCTGGATGTACTGTGTCATCTCTGAGATGAACAGATAATTTTCCCTAGTATTCTACTTGTATTGAGCCATATTGGAGATTTCACATGCAGAAATTGTTCTACTATAACTGTGAATCTTATACCGGCTGTGAGGAAATGTACAGTACATTTCTAACACAGTAAAGCTAAGGAAGACATTGCTTACTTTGATAAATTGATCAATGATAAATATTACACAATTTTCAGAGTTTAATATGCAGTAACTGGGTTTTACACTATTGTCAGCTTTTATCTTGTAAATTCTGTTCTCTGTGTTCTCATCCCATGTTCACCACTGTGATACCTGAACACCTACCAATAGTTTGCAATAGCCATTTTGGTCCCAGGATATGAGAGACAAGATAGCAGATACCAGATGTTGGTAGAAGGCACAAGCTTTTGAGATACACAGAACTCTTCTTCTTCAGTTCTGGGGAAGGAAAAAGACGGAGGTAAATACAAGCTGGGACAGATTGTTAAGCATAAAACAGAGGTGTTAACAGAGCTCTCTTCCTTGAATGGTCCCTATGTGCTAACTACTTATGCTAAACAATCTCCATCTTGCATTTAGCTTTGATGCTCGGAGTACTTTTCCCAGACCTGAAGAAGAACAACTCTGTGTGGCTCGAAATTTTGTGTCTGTCACCAACAGAAGTTGGTCCAATAAAAGATAGTAAGTCACCCAGCTTGTCTCTCTAATATCCTGGGATTGACATGGCTACGATTACAGTTACACAGGCCAGATAAAGAGTGATCGCTTTGTGAAAGTTGTTTGCACGTGGGTGATAGGGTGTTTTTGTCTTTTATCATTTGTGTGTGTGAGTTCATTAAAGAGTGTAGTATTTGTCTGGTTTCACCCACATATTTGTTGTTGGGGCAGTGGATGAAGTACATTCACCACATGTTGTGATAAGCACATGTAGGACCCATGGATCTTGAAAGGTGTGTTGTGTGTGATATTGATCATATGAACAGTGGAGATATGTCTGCAGGTTCTGCTTCTGTTGTTCTGGCAGGGTCTAGTGCCCCTTTGACTTGATGTATCCTGGTCTGTGGGGAGGTTGCTTCTGATGATGCGGTTAGGTGGTTGTTTGAAGGTTGGTTGTGACACACCAGATTTACCTGCTACTCTTAATTTCATATTTTCAAACCCCTTATGCATAACAACTGACCCTCAATTGCCCACTTCATTTCTAGTGCCTGCTTATAACATGTGTTATCCCTTATGCTTAACAATCTGTTCTGACTTGTATTTAGCTCAGACAAGGTTGATGAGGCAATATCTTTTATTGGACCAGAAACAAGCTTTTGAGCTTTTTTGTATTTAGCTCAGACATTCTGATTTCCTTCCCCAGACCTGAAGAAGAGCTCTGTTTAGCACAAAAGCTTGTACCTTCCACTAACAGAAGTTGGTCGAATAGAAAATGTTACCTCACCTACCTTGTGTCTCACCTACCAGTAATGCATTTGGCACGTGGTTCTGTCTGTCTTCCTCTCTGCAGGGGGAAAATTCTGTGTGGATTTAAACTATTTTTATTTTCACTTTAATTTTTAAAATATATTTTTATTTAAGCTGTGCTGTGTGCTCTTATTAGTGAGAGCAAGGTCAAGATGAGTGTGTTGCACTCAGAACAGGAAGTGCTGGGATTTATGGTGGTTCTGAGATCCTGCAGGATTTTGTTCTACAGTCTCAGATCAACCCTCGAGAAAGCACTATCTCCTGCACAACCACACTTTACCCTTGTAGTAGATGCTTCCAGTTATGGACCCCAGTTCTCATGTAGGCAACTGTTCAGCTGTCCCAGCCCAGATTATTAAGTATCTTGAAGATAAGGATGGAGATCTTGAATTTGACATGATATTCTATGGAGTGCCACTATAGCAAGCAGAGAACAAGTTTGATATTCTTCAACCTGAGTTGTAAAGAAGAGCTGCTCCGTTCTGTCCTAACTGAAGTTTCCTGAGCGTTGATCGTGCCCAGGTAGACTGTATTGTGGTAATCGAATCAAGACGTAACAAAGGCATGTACTATTGAGGCCAGGTCACCACTTAGGATGGAACACTAGATAGCAGAATGCATTGTTTGCATATGTGAGAGTATAGCATCAGTGAGAATCCAGAACCATTCCTAAATTGCACTCGTTTGACTAATTATGGGTTATGTATCTTCAACTAGAGCAGACAGCACGTAGCTACAAATTCTCTTTAAACTGGAGTAATCTCTCTGTTGCTTGGATTCAACTTCAACTAGCTATTCATCCTTGAGCTGATCTTGGACAAGCACTAGGCTAGCTTGGAAACGCTGGAGTTGTGAAGGATGAACAGAGCTGTTTGTTTGCATGTTGTTGGCATTTCTGTTCAGGATGTCTTGTCCTAGGTGTTTCATACAAATATTGAACACCGAAAAGAGTAAAAAGAAATGTATTTTTTCTGTTCTGAGCTGTAAGAAATAAAAATAATAGTTTTGAATAGCAGACAGCCATTTTACTACTTTGTTTTGGAATTACTTCTGACTTTCAAGATTACTCCCCAGTTGGTGCTCTTTCATCTCATTTAAAAAAAAACAAAACAGTATGTATACTCAGATACAGAATAAAATAGAGCTAAGATCTCTTTTGTCCTATCTAATACCACTTAATTTCATTTTAAGTCAAAAGGAAGCTCACATTACTAGATTGGAAAATAAGCTTCGGCTCTTCTTCCTCTATCTATGTGATTTGATCTAATCCATACCACATGCATTCCATTATATCTGAATTGGTGAACTATATAAAACCAAATAAAGACTGTTAATCAGTAACAGTATTCAGAGCTTTCACAGTATTATTTCTAATGTCCCCATGACCATGAAGCAGTAAGGTATTAGGATAATCTATATAGGCAAAAGAGCTGGGAAAACAAATGGATTTGGGTAGAGCTTTGTGCAGGAGAAGGAAGCAACCTAGCCTGGTGGATTAAGTCATTTAGTGTACAGTTTATTCCATATTGGTTGTAATTATCAGATTCCAAAATCAAACTTCATACAGAGATGAAATACCCGACAGAACCTGTGCAACTAAATGTAGCATACCTGTCTGCACTATGGAATTATGTGTGTTTGTACTGCTGTAGCACTTAAATCCCTAACCCAGTTGTGCTCTGCATTCTACACAGATGTAACAAAGATGGTCTGATCCCTTTCACGAGCAGTTTCATCTCCCATTCTGACTCCTCAAAATTAATCTGAACATACTAGCTTTTTTCTTTGTCTTTGGTATTCATCATTTGCTTTTAGTAACCACTCACGTGTTTTACACACTGACTTGCTTGGTAAGGTAATGTTTTTTGTGTTACTTTTCCAGTGTATGTAAATAACCATTTTCCTCCATGTTACCACTGTAGATCTATTTTAATGCATAATGGTGTGCTATACATGGTGCACCTAAAAATGTTTTGCTTGAGGGCACAAAGATGAAAGAACAACTTTTAAAATGCCAACTTCAAATATCTGATAGTTAAATATACTGTACAGCATTCAGAATGATAAATTTTTTAAAAAAATTTCTTTTAGATTTTGACTTCAGTGTACCAGGCTCCATGAAACTTCACAATCTTATTTCTAAACTGAAGAAGTGGATCAAAATCCTAGAGGCAAAAACTAAGCAGCTTCCAAAGTTCTTCCTCATAGAGGAAAAGTGTCGTTTTCTAAGTAATTTCTCAGCTCAAACAGCAGAAGTGGAGATTCCTGGAGAGTTCCTTATGCCAAAGCCAACACATTATTACATCAAAATTGCAAGGTAAACTACCATTGGGTAAAAGGTAAAAAAATAAAGGTTTTAAAAAAAAAATCCCCTTCCCCCCCACTCCTTGTGATGCAGTATCAATCCCAGTTACAGAAATGCACTTTATTTGTCTGTCTCTGTATTGAAATGACTTAATGAAATATCTAATGGCATGTTTCATTCTTATGTCGTAACATAATTCAGTTCTAATTTTAGATTCATGTGGTAGTTTTACAGGTCTTACTGGGAAATTAGGGAGGAGGAGACTATTTTAAGGTCATTGTAATCTACTTTACTTTAGTGTAAATCCAGAATATTTCTGCTAACTACTAGAGTCAGTAGATGTATTCTGGTTTTTCATCAGCGTTGTGGTTATCAGAATCTGGCCAAGAAAACAGAAAAAAAAAAAATAGAAAAAAGCTTCATTCTTAAATGTAGAAAAGACAAAGATGAAAACTTTCTTCATAACCATGTATTTTTTTTAACAGCATGCAAATCTTTGCTGAGCTACATTAGAAATTTAGCTTATAATAAGGTTGCATCTTGTTTTAAAGAAGTCATAGTTGAGCGTTGGTTTTGCTCAGGAGCTAACAAGGTGTCTCTTTGTACCTCTAAATACGGCATTTCTATTTTTTTTGCTTTCATCTCAGAGGACAGAAATAAAGCTTTAGACTTTGAAAGCTCAGGTGCTTTTATCTGTTCCTTTTCTTGATAGATTTATGCCCAGAGTGGAGATAGTACAGAAGCACAACACTGCAGCCAGAAGACTCTATATCCGAGGCCATAATGGAAAGATTTACCCATACCTAGTAATGAATGATGCGTGCCTGACAGAGTCTCGCAGAGAAGAACGAGTATTACAGCTCCTTCGCCTTTTGAACCCCTGCTTAGAGAAAAGAAAAGAAACCACAAAGAGGCATTTATTTTTCACAGGTACAGTAAGAGCAGGTTTTAGATAATTCTTTGTGTCTATGAAAATCATGTTCCTTAAAGTGACTTAAGAAGATCTAATTATTTAAACTAAAATTGTAAATATGTGCGACGTCAAATTAAATTGATGTAAATCCTGCCCCTATCCTGGTGATCACAGAGGCTTCCCAGTCACCGTGACTCCACTGTACGAGGGGAAAGGGGAATGTACAGTATTTCGGGACATTTTTAGAAGAGGTTACAAATACTGTGTGGAGCAAAGTCATCTGTGAATGACTGGCCAGACCTCTGCATTATTTCCCAAAGGATCCACTGCTATGGCAATCTGCAGACCCACCCAATGACATTTACCGGAAAGCTTTATTTTAAATTAGTGACGTGTGAATACCAGACTGCCTCCACCCACTTCTAGATAATCCAAAAGCAAGGGGAAGGTGTTAAGCATCTGGAAGACAACTGCTCATGTAAAACTTTGAATTTGGTATAATTTCCAAATTCTACCTATGAGGCCATAACTCATTAATTCTTCGGTTTAAAATAAACGGCTTCATCAGCTCTGCATAACATTGTTTACTGCTAAACAGTTGCTAAATAATGTGAGTTCAGTAATTCAGGTATCTTTACTATAGGCCTCTTTGTGTGCATATTTTTATGTATGATTTTGGTCTTGAAAAAGCTAACTTGGAGGCTGTCTCCATGCTCATACTACAGCCTGGCAATGTTTGGTCACAATAGTGAACAAAACAGTAGCTGTCTTGCCTCTGTTTCCTCAGTTAGACTTCTCCCTCACTGTAATTTTTTTATATTAATTGCAAAAATCTTCATTCATGCAATATCTTTATGCATGCAATATTAAAGTTCAGAGACAAGGTGGGTGAGGTAATATCTTTTATTGGACCACAACTACAACAACGCTGCATATAGTAAGGTTGAAAGTTAAGCATTTAAGACAAGAACTAAGAGTTAAGGTGGAAAGTACTGTGTATGTGCATTTTGATTATTTTGTGTCTTGATAATTAATAATACAGTTGTCATGATGAAGTTGTGAAACACTCCTTATTGAGAATATTTGACTCTTCAGGTCACATGCAGACCAAGTGTACTGTGAACACTAATGCAAATGTCTTTAATCAATTAAATTGTTGGCAAGTTCCAGCTGCTAGCCAACTAATACATTATATATTAATATAAATATCCATCATCTTGGAAGATTGTGAGGCACTTGGCAGTTCTGTATAAACAGCAGTTCTGTATACAACACCACTGTAATGCAATCAGAGGTGGAGGGCAAAAACCAACTGTCTCACAATTGAGGGTAAGGGAGATTTTTAGTCAAGGACAGTGGGGCAGACTCCTGCTGTTTCAGCATGGGTCCTGGAGTTTTTTGAGCCAGATTTTTTACCAATCTCTCTTTTTGCACCCACAGTTGCTGTTAGTTAATTGTATATGTACTTGATACAGATGCAATCGTGAACTTAGGTGACTAAGTGACATAAATTACAACTGCAAATAATTACAGCTTCAAAAATGTGACCCTTAATGTCCACACAGAGAAAAATCCCACTCAAAATTCCCAGCCAAAGGAATTCTTATCAAAAAGGCATACTGTGTTTATATGTATAGATCACTGTATGGACATATGTAGGAAGTATGCATTCTCCAAACCGTTGATATAACCTATCACAGAACAGGCAAATTAACTTGTGCAGTGTCTTGTCTTCCCACATTTATTAACTAAATAATCCCCCTAAGAAGTTAACTGTATGTCATGCTCAGTACTAATGACAATTAAAAAGACAGGATAAACTCCTTGAAAGATATACTTAATGGATACGGAAGCTGACTCTTAAATGTAGCATATATAATAACATAAATGCAGTGCTATAGTGGATGTGCAAAAAAAAAAAAAAAAAATCGGTACATCCTCCTCTTGTGGTGTTACACATTTCGTCAAAGCCTACAAGTGAAGAAGGCTAAATTTCTCCCCCCCAAGGGTTAAATGGAAGCAAAACAGGAGAACCAGCTCATTAATGACAATTCTGCCTGTAACACAAATTATATATAATTTTTTTTTCTTCAAGTTAGTGAAGAAACCACATTGAACTGTTGAAATAAGGATTTGGGGGGAGGGGGAAACTCGTTGTTACAAGTAAGCTGAGATCAATTATTTCAACACTTCCATTGCCAGCAATGGAACAATCTACCTAGTGACCAAAAGATCAAGATTGCCAAATGAACTGTATATCATCATCCATGTAAAACTAACTATAAAAGAGCTCTAGTCTGTTTGTTTCTTAAAATAAGTGCAGAATGCAAATAGCAGACGTGAGTGTTGTGTGTGTTTAGAAAAAACTAGTTAGGCTCAGTTCTGCAAAGTATCCAACTGGAGTGTAGGCAAAATTTCAAAAGTACCTAAGTCTCTAGTCTCCTAAATCACTTAGCTGCTTTTGAAAATGTTAACTGTGTATCTCTTCAGCTAAGTATAAATAATCTTACCATGTGAAGGTCTGTTCTTCACAGATTTTTGCCGTGTTCTTTCTCTCCAGTTGTGGGTTCACCTCAGTGTTCTAATTGTTGTTGTTGTTGTTCTTTAGAGTTTATATAAAAAATATTGGAATGAGACCAGAGTGATTTAATTGGATACTGAAAACATGTGCTTGCAGTAGGTAGGTTAGTATCCGAAACAAAAATTCTCCTCTTTTCTTCAAATAAGTGACTCAGGATGAACTCTGAATCCCCAGATTTTTACTAAGATGGTGTAGCTGTAGGGAATTCAACCATCCCTGTCAGTGTGATACAGAAATGTTTTTCTCACTCAGAAAATCCTTTGCATGGTATGACATCGAGTGAAAAAGAAAATGCCTCTCTTTTATTAAGCTTTTTTTTTTTAAACCAAGTTCTTGAATGTGCTATGAGGAATAAAAAATCTCCACTTGACATACTTCAGTTGATTATCACAGCAATGTTTAAGTGCTGATATCTGCATGCTAATTCTCCTGTTTCTTAGTGTTTTGATTATGTATTAACTATTTTCTTCCTGTCTTTTTCCTTTTCCAAAATTTATTTCTAGTCCCCCGTGTTGTAGCAGTCTCTCCACAGATGCGCCTGGTTGAAGACAATCCCTCTTCTCTCTCCCTGGTGGAGATCTATAAGCAACGGTGTGCCAAGAAAGGCATTGAGCATGACAACCCTATTTCTCGTTACTATGACAGATTGGCAACAGTCCAAGCACGAGGGACCCAAGCCAGCCATCAGGTATTGAATCTTTGTTTATTATTATTCAAACTCACTTCTTAGGGGCTTTGTGATATTATACTTTCCTTTCCTTTCTCTTGTTTGCTACAGACATTGCATATGTGTGTTGTTTTGTTTTTTACCTGATATCTCATTAGCCCCATTATCTCATCAGTATTCTGAAGAATCTCAGGAAACTTGCGTCCTCAAAAAAGCCTCACTGCCTAGTGTACTTTATTAACTACATATGTGTGATTCTAACTATGGTAGATAAAAACATGGTGTTTATATTATTTTCTAGTCCGATGTCTAGTACTTCCGAAAGGTGTCAGTTGAGAGCATCGGAAGCAGAACTCCTGGCTTCACGAAAACAGATACAGTATTGGTAGATGTGGTGTAAGCTTCCCCATGCTGCTCTGCTATGTTATCCAAGTCTCTGAGTAAGGTTTATCTTTTTGCATGAGGGTGCAAACGTGTCATTCCTGAGGCCGGGTTTTGGAAAGTGGACGCCTCTTCACTAGAAGCTGAACTGAGACCATGGATTGATTTCACCAAAGTCAGATGCAAAGTATATTCAGTCACCACTAACTTGAACCTAATTCATATTTTGCCCAGCTGAGTGTACGTCTCCATATCCTATTGTAACTCCCAGGAGTCATCCAGTGCCGATTTAAAAACTTTAATCACCTTATTTTATTTTTGATATAAATATATATGTCTTGCACCATGCCAGTCCAGTTTCAGATTAGTTGTGGAAATACACAATATGTTTCTTGCAACAACACATTCAGCAGATAGTCTTTCAGCCTTTCTGTGTTACAAACTGGTGTGTTACGTAACATCTGTTTCTGTTTTGAGGATGATTCCTTCAGGTTATCAAACTTCATCGTTAACAGTCATTTAATTGAAGCCAGTATGATGATGATTCTCTTTTGAATGTAATGGAACAGATTCCAACTTTCTTTTTCTAATTAATTAGGCTAGTATATGCTACAGTAATTAAATATGGTGGTAGTTTGCAGATGTTTACATCCAGGAGAGAACTCTACTGCACAGTGTGAAATTACAGAAATAATTGCAAGCCTTTCTTTAGTTTTGCTATTGAGAGTGCACCCAGATTGTGCTAAGCACTGTACAAACGTACATCTCTGCTCCAAAGATCTTGTATTCTGTGATTTTTCTCCCAGGTCCACTCACTTGGGGAAATGTCCAAACCCCTAACCAAAAAGATAAGTTTTTGTAGTTTCTGTGCCTGTAACGTCCCAGATGTAATTTCGTACCTTTTTCCTTGTAGCCCTTTGTGTGGAATGCTGTTCTGCAAAAATCTGTCCTCTTCATAGCCTTCATGTCTTGGTCTGCAGTAGCCTACAGACCACTGGCGGCTAATAATGGCTAATGAGCTGAGACTATTGGGGTTGATCTGTTCAAAGCTAGTCTATGACAAAAATGCTCATACCACTGTTACCCTGTCCATCCTCCTCCCTTGATGATTTGTTAGTCTAAGCAACCTGTTAGACTTTGTCTTAAGTCAAGGGCCTAATTTAAAACCCATTGAAGTCAATGGGAGTCTTTCTGTTGATTTCAGTGAATTTAGGATAATGCTCCAAAGGTAAAGTTTTTGGGTCGGGGACTGTTTGATTACATCTGTACAATGCTTAGTATGATGGGGCCCCACCTGGCTCCAGAGCCTCTGGAAATAACTAATACAAGTAACAAATAATATAAATATCAAGCCCCGAAGGGAGGATTTGAGTTCACTGCAAAGTGCTTCTTCAACTTGGAGTGAAACTGTTCATCCCAATTAGTTTTCTTAGTGTTTCTTTCCACTCTATGAAAGAGGCAATCTGTGTATTTCCTGATTGCGGGGTATGGGATATTTGGTAGGAGTGAATTGATACTGGTTATATTAATGAAGCGACAGCAAGAAAATTTGCTGATGAAGAGTTAAGTACTTCTCTATCAGTCTGTTTTATGCAAGTGCAGCAGGATGGTGTATTGAATGTCCTTAGGATCACTCCTGATTTTTCTTGAGATGTTGAGTAGAAGGTATAGTAACTGTTTGGTCTCTTGGCTTCTGTTAGATCTGTAAGCACCTTTTTTGTGTTCTTATGATAATCATTTATCTGACGTTCTCAAGGGAAAGAAACATCTCTCGACATAACTTTGAAATGACATTGAAACCATTCAGGATATACACTTTCAAAATTTCTCATCATATGTTTATAAAAGAGTTAGTTAGAAAAAATACTGGAATGAATTCATCTGTTTTAGAATCATGATTCCACCTTAAAAATGGAACCGTTGAGGGATTGAGCTGTGGTCAAGTGAAAAATTCTCTAAGTTAGTACTGTTATTTCATTAGTATATTTTTAAATTGACCAATCAATAGATAATAGTCGTTTAAAAACCATTTGTCTTAACTAAATTTGCTTTGCTTTTAGGTTCTTCGAGATATACTTAAAGAAGTACAGAGTAACATGGTGCCACGCAGTATGCTTAAGGAATGGGCTTTACATACATTCCCAAATGCCACAGATTACTGGACGTTTCGAAAGATGTTCACAATTCAGTTGGCATTAATTGGCTTTGCAGAATTTGTCTTTCATTTAAATAGACTCAATCCTGAGATGTTACAGATTGCCCAGGTATATTGCATTCATTGAAGATGCACATTATATTATCTTTGATAAACTGAAATATTGTAATTTACTTTTGAAAGGACTATATATTTACTATACACTGTACACTGATTTTGATTATTTTTTTTTTTTGGCATGCGTTTATGCACCCCGTGTGTAATCAATAGAGCATTTCAGTAGGCCTCTCTTTTCACTACATGATTACACAAAATATATGCAATAATAAAAAATGACATCAGTGGGCGCACACATTACCCTCTAAATTCTCAGCTTTTGGAAGGACAACTCCTGTTCGTCAAAAAGGGTCTCAAAAAAAATCATAAAAACTCTCAAATGTTCATGTAGATGTGTGTACAGTCTCAGATTCCCTTTTCCCATTCTTCGCAAGCACTATCTTGGCTATTTCCCTGTGTCAAATATCAAGTGATTTTAGAGCATCATATTCTTATAGGAAATATTCATTTTCCAACTCCATTCTCTCTCTCTTCCCCCCCACTCCCTGCTTTAACATAAACATCTAACATGAGACTTGCCAATTTAGTAGAGCAAAGATGGTATATCTTAATGTAATTTTAATGCTCATAGAGGTATACTCTATACAACAATTAAAAGACTAAGAATCCCCACCACTCAGCCATGGCTTTCAGATGCATACCCAGGGTGAACAATGCAGTGCTTTCCTGAGATGCAAGCAGAATGAAGATTTATCTTTCTGCCCCTACTCGCTCACCTACCACAACCACAAAAGAACCTGTTCTTTATGGCTCATATTCTGAACCATATATTTAATATGGTTCTTACTTTTCTTCTTTCTACACAAGGTTTGTAAGAGAATAGTATATGTCTGAAATTCTAGATACCCATTGTTGTTCAAGTATTGCTTGATCAAGAGAGCAAGGCAGTATTTGAACAAAGGAAATTAGTGTTTTTTTTTATTCTTCCATATTTAACTTCCATCTTTGTTACAACACTTTATGCTAGGGAAATGGAAATATTTCACTGATGTATATGGATTAAACTTAAAGTATTACTCTGCTCTGAGTATTAACAGTAAAAATAAAGGTCTATTAGTGATTTGTATATGTTGATTTTTCTTTTCTTATATAAAGATTCATACCTGTGTCTCATTTTAAAATCTAGGATACTGGCAAGCTCAACGTGGCATACTTCCGATTTGATATTAATGATGCTACTGGTGATTTGGATGCCAATCGTCCTGTCCCATTCCGTCTTACACCAAACATTTCTGAATTCCTTACAACTATTGGCGTGTCTGGTCCATTGACTGCATCAATGATTGCAGTAGCTCGCTGTTTTGCACAACCAAACTTTAAGGTATGTACAGTATTTACCTTTAAATAGTGTTTTACAGGCATATCACACTTGCACTATAATGTGTCCATAGTCGGTATGCTTGGTATGCAGGAGTTCTGACTCTATTCAGTCTTGGAATGCACCACCAGACTTGGTGGCATCCTTGCATTGGAGGAAACCGGAGAGAAGACACCATTCTCCATCTCCAGTACAACCCAAGCAGCAGAAGAATTCAAACACTTTTGCATCTTCTAGCCAGAAAGAAGGCCCCCTTCATTTTTGAGGGCTTGGTCTCTGACAGAATCAGCCAGAAGTTAGAGCTAAGCCAGCTCTGACTAGATGCTCCCCGGTACCACATTTATCATCTAGCATTGTAAAGTTGTGGACTTCAGCACCACATCCTCATCATCCTTGGATGAGGCCACTGTCTCTGAATTTTCCTCCATGGTTCCTGACAATAATAAGATGTACCAGGAACTTAACAAAAAGAATAGCCATCTCCTCTGTGCATAGCTGGAACCGGTCCAAGACAATCCATATAAGTTAGATGTTTCGCAGGGCCTGCTAACTTGGCTTTACCTGTAATTAAGGCCATTTTAGGGCCTACCAGAATCCTTCAGCAAATTTCCTCCCCCTTGACACCCACTGCCAAAAGGATGGGGAAGAGTTATGAAGTTCCTTCTCAGGGTCATTAGTATTTTTATTCACCCCCAACCCTAAGATCTTTGGTAGTAACAGCTGTGAATGAAAAGGCAAGACAAATCTAGCCCCAAAGACACACAGAAATTGAATTTGGTTGGGAGAAAAGTTTATTCATCATCAGGATTGCAGTTTAGAATTGCTCACTATAATCACTTTTATTGGGATTAAGTGTTGAAATTTGTGGACAAGTTACCAGATGATGCCAAAGAGGAATACAGAGCCCTTGTGACTGAGGGCCACCTGGTGGCAAGAGCGTCCTTGTAGGCTGCCTTAGATGAGGCAGATTTAGCAGCTTGAATAATGGCAATAGTGGTCACTCTGCATCGTGCTTATTGGCTGCAAACAGCTGGAATTCCAACCAAAGTCCAATAGACAATTGAGGATTTGCCTTTCAAGGGCTTAAATTTATTTTTCAGAGAAGACAAAGCTCTGCATTGTCTTGAAGATTCTGGGGAAACGCTAAAGTTTTGGGGCATTTGCATCCAGGCCCTAAGAGAAAGCAGTTCTGTCTCCAGGTCCAGTAAAGGTACCTATTCTATCCTACAAATCAGCTGGACCAAATCTAGGAGGTGCCATAAGACTCAAAGAAGACTACTATCTCCTCCACCACCATGTGCTACCTCTAAACAATCTTATAGCATATAAGCAGTCTGACTTAGTTGAGGCCAGCATACCACTCACTCTGATTTTCCCCTCTCTTTGGCAGCATGTTGTTCCACTCATCAATGGGTACTAAGCATATTGGAACTGGGATAAACCCTGCACTTTTCCTCTATTCCCCCGTTCCCATTCCCCTCCACCCCACCCCTTGTCAGGAACTATTTTCACGAGACTTCTAATTCAAGAAGTCCAACCTCTATTACAATTCGGGGCCACAGAAGAAGGGATTCTATTCCCATTATTTTCTCATTCCAGAGTCCAAGAGAGGCCTCAGACCTGTCCTAGACCTGCAAAACTCAACAAATACACTTTTAAAAAAAAATGTTTTGTATGGTTACCCTAGCATCTATTATCTCATCCCTAGGTCCCAGTGACTGATTTGCTGCCCTTGACTTAAAGGATCCCTACTTCCATGTGGCCATTCACCAGAGTCATAGCAGATTTTTAAGGTTTATTGTAGTAAATCGTTATCAGTTAACAGACCTTGCCTTTGGCCTGTCTTCAGCCCCTCAAGTCTCCACAAAGTGCATGGCAGTCATTGCAGCACATCTCAAGAAAGTGGGTGTCCAGGTATGCCCATGTTTGGTTGGTTTGAGGTCAGTCAAGGGAGCAGGTGGAGGTAGCCATCAAAAAGATTCAATCCTCTACAGTGTGTGGTGCTCGTTCGTTGGGCCTGTTGATTAGCAAGGGCACATCAGTTGTCCTGTCTCGGCAGAGAATCGAATTCATAGTAGTGATTCTTGATTCTATGACTACAAGAGCATATTTACTTCAGGCCAGGCTTCCAGCAATATTGAACCTTTACAGGGACTTCAGTGTGTATCCTCGTACAGCAGTGAGGAATTTTCTGAAACTTCTAGGTCACATAGTGGTTTGTACATATGTGACTCAGCATGCCAGACTTCACTTAAGAGTTATTCAGAGCTGGTCTGTCATGCCTTTTGTTAGCTGGATGTACTAAATCACATACCTGCAAGTGTCGTCTTGTCCCTGGATTAGTGGATGGGACCCCGCCAGAGTTTGCAAGGTGGGGTTTTGTTCCCCCACAACTCTGCCCTCCATGCCCCTGGTCATAGATGTTTTGTTTCTCGGATGGGGAGCTCATGTAGGGGACCTCCAGACTCAGGGACTCTGGTCAAATGAAGATCTGTCTCAGAACATCAATGCTGAAGAACTTTGAGCTATCCTCCTGGTCTGTCAGGTTTTTCTCCCTCTCATCAGAGATGATACGGTGCAGGTAGTCATGGATAACACCGCAGTTCCATTTGAACAAGCAGGGAGGTTCCAGATTAGACCCCCTTTGCCAAGAGAAAATGAACCTATGAACTGTTTACATTCACACAATTACACTCAAAGCATCTCATCTCTCAGCAGGTCCAAAACTGTTTTACGGACCATTTCAGCAGAACATTCAGCAGAGATCGTAAATAGTTCCTCAGATCTGACATAGCAAAGTCCATTTTCAGCCTTGGGGAATGCCAAAAATAGATCTCTTCGTCACCTGACAACAGGAAGTGTCACCTGTTCTTTTCATGGGCAAGTCACAGTGCAAGGTCTTTGTCAGACATCTTCCTATTGTCCTGGATGGGGGGAAATTCTATATGCTTTTCCTTCCAGTCCCAATGGTACTCTGAGTTTTGTGCAAACTCAGACAGAATCACACCATTCTAATTTTAATAGCACCAGCCCAGCTTTGACATCGTTGGTTCTTAGACTGGTTGAGTCTTTCAATTCGCGATCCCATAACTCTCCCTCAGGTCTTGGATATAGTTTCACAGAACCACAGCCAGTCCCTGCATCTCAATTCTCTTAGCATACATCTGACTATATTGGATATTTGGTGGCTAACTACCCCGGAAGCTGACTGTTCCCTTGTGGTTCAAAACACTTTCTTATATAGTCGGAAGTCTTAAATAGTGGGAGGAGGTTCTCCGTGTGGTTCCAGCAGAACGGTACTTCTCCTTTTTAGGCTCCCATACATTTTAATCTGGATTTCTTGCTTCACCTAAAGGTAAAAGGACTGTCTATTTAATACCCTGAGTTTTTATTTGGCAGCTATCTCCTCATTCCATCCTATAGATGGAAGATTTTTTTCCAACCCTATGACTATTAGATTCTTGAAAAGATTGTACAGGCTCTTCCCTCCTGTAAATGATCCCGCACTGTCATGTCATTTAAATTTGGTTCTATCAATTTTAATAGGACCCCCTTTTGATCCTGTATGTGTTCCCTTTCTCATCTCAATAAAGAGAGCATTCCTATTACTTCTCCCAGGAGGGTAGGAGAACTACAGACTTTGGTTGCTGATCCTCCTTATTTGGTGCCTTTTATAAAGATAAAGTTAGTTTACGTCTGCACCCTAAACGTCTCACTAAAGTGGTGTTGGATTTCATCTGAATCAGCCTACGTATTTAATAATTTTTTTTTCCCGAAACCTCACTCTCTCATAAAGATAAGGAAACACACTATAGTTTGGATGTCCGTAGGCTGTTAGACTTTTACCTGGAGTGGACAAAACAATGTAATGTTTCTTCAATTATTTAATTCCTTTGATGACCAGGTGAAGGGTCAGTGGGTCTCTTTGCAGAAGATCTCCTCCTGTATTATCTTTGCTATGATATCGATAAGGTCCAACCGCCTCAAAGAGTTTTAGCACACGCTGGAAAAGCTCAGGAAGCACTGACTGCTTTCTTAGGTCACATAAACATCAGACACATTTACAGGGCTGTGACTTGGTCATCTGTTCATACCTTCCACCACTCATTATGCTCTCTCCCAGGCCTCTAAAGATGGTGCTAGATTTGGGAGATTGGCGTTGTGTAGTCCTTGTTCAGGTAGACTCTGATACCTTCCTCCTGGAACTGCTTGAGAGTCACCTGAGGTGGAATGGACATGTGCAAGCACTCCAAGAAAAAATGGTTATGTACCTGTTTCATAACTGTTGATCTTCAAGATGTGTTGCACATGTCCATTCCACAACCTATCCTCCTTCCCCTCTACATTCGAGTACAAGAAAATATAGGCTTCCATGGTGAAAGAACTGTGGGGGGTGGTTGGCTCTGTCCATTTACACCCTCAACTGTCAGCACGAACGTGTGGTGGGCGCAAGTACCACCCCATCAGGTATCACTGTGGGAAAAATATCTCATGATTTGGTAAAGTGACATGCAAACACCTGAAATGGAATGGACATGGGCAACACATGCAAAAAAAACCCCCAAAAACAACCAGTTACTGAACAGGTATGTAACCGTTTTTTACAGATGCTGAGAACTCCACAATAACTTTGTAAATATTACATCAGGACCAATACAAACCCCAATTGAAATCTCTGTAGTTTGTCGTTTTAGTCAGAATACATAAGATTGGAATAATTTCACTCTAAATTCACTGTTTGCTCAATCAAATTAATATGAACCAGTTGTTTTACCATCCTAGCTTTGTAAGTCCTTGAAAATCTAAAAATGACAAATGCAGCATCATTTAGATCCTTAGGACTATACTGTGAATAGAAAAACACCGTGGCACCTCATTAGCAGAGTAGGATGTTGAAAATACATTGTTGCTTTGATGGACTTTGGCTCTTGACAGTGTAGTTAACTAAAGAAATTGGCTTAATTCCTTTTAAATTCTAATGCTTTACAAAAATGAGGCATCTTGCAGTTAGGCAGCAATTTGCACCAAACAACATTGCACAAAACATTGTAGTTACTTTTTTGTAGCAATTAGGCATTCTCATGCCATGTTTACACATTCAGACAAATTTTCAGATGTGGCCTTTTGTGTGTGTGTGTGTGTGTGTCTCCCAATTTTGGGGTGTACAACTGGAAACACCATCAGCCTGACTTTCATAGGTGCTGAGCACCCACAGCTCCCCTTGACTTTATTTGGAGGTCTGGAAGCACAGCATTTCTCACACTCAAATTGAGCACCTATTTACTTTTGAAAATTTGGCTTGGCTTTTAACCTTAGTAACCTGAATTCCTTTAATTCTTTTTCTTCAAAATACTGTTTTGGTTATGCCTAGAAAGACTTGGTTTTATAAACTATAACTCTTAGCATCAAAACCTCAGACTGCGTTTATACCTTACTATCAAGAAATGAGCTGCTAAGGGATGAGAGAAAATAGAAAACTGTTTTTTGTGTATTTCCTCTCGATAACAATAGGGTGTCCTTAGGATGCCAGTTAGCTGAAATTTCAAAAATTCAGTTCAGAAATCCACCAAGAAATTACAACTTTGGGGCAATAACTACTAATTACGTTCAGCTGAAATATGCTGCATTTACGTAGGTAGGTAGGATGTGGGACCAGAATTTCCTTTCCAGACTTTAGTGGTAAGAGTCATAGCTGTCTATCATTCAGCTAGTTATTTCTATTCTAGAACAATATTTTTCCTGAAATAAACCTTTATGTTCTTGTTTGGCAAAAATGTGTGTGCGATGCATAGAAAATAGTGTGTGTGTAAAAAATGTATTTGGTTTTGTAGTTCAGCTATGAAAAATAATTTGTAGGGGAAACTTCATAGCTTTTTATACGTTCTTTTTTGGGAAAAAAAATCTTAGAACAAAATAATTTGTTAAACGATACTTATAAAGCTTACTGCAAGTCTTAGTCCTCTGAAGCAACCAGCAACTAAAGGGTTAAGATTACAAAGAGACCAAAATGTCAAGATGTAATTTATTACAATTTAGTTAAAAATCTATAGCCCCTTGACACTTCTTCTAGTTAAACATAATTATCTAATTTTCTCCTTCATGCAGGTTGATGGCATCCTGAAAACTGTGCTACGGGATGAAATAATTGCTTGGCACAAGAAAACACAAGAGGATACTTCCTCTCCACTCTCAGCAGCCGGGCAACCTGAAAACATGGACAGTCAGCAGCTGGTTTCACTAGTTCAAAAAGCTGTTACTGCTATCATGACTCGACTACATAATCTTGCTCAGTTTGAAGGAGGAGAAAGCAAAGTCAACACTCTAGTGGCAGCTGCAAATAGCTTGGATAATCTCTGTCGTATGGATCCCGCCTGGCACCCTTGGCTGTAACTTGAAATTTAGATTTCTTTTTTGCTGCTCTTGTGTTGTGAGCCATGTATTATGGTAAGAAGAAAATGTGAAGAATTCATTTCAAACCTGTCACTGCCTTTTTTGTCAGTCTTCATTTTAATCATGTTTACAGAAGTACTACAGTTTTACTGTTTTAAGTTAATTTCATGACAGCGGTATTTCATGTACAAAGAAATGTGCTGATTTATTATTCAAAGACAACTTCCACAAATAGCTTAAAATGAGGGGGCGAGACTTAAAATGTGTACAGAAGAAATTGATGATAAGTGCTGTAATACTGGCACTGTTAGATTTTTAGGAATGGCATATCCTAAAACTACAGCATGTGAACTTTTTATACAGTATTCCCAGATCTTCAATTTTACTTGGTGAAATTTTACTGAATTTTCCTTCATTATACTACTATGAAGGAACACGTGGACTGTTTAAATACTATCCATTTTAATCCTTTCAGAAATTTACATGAGCTAAGTTGGTTTGTACAGAGATTTTTGTAACAAAAATGTATAGCAATGACTTTTTTTGGTTAGGCACTCAGAAAAATGATGAAACATTTGCTGGCTTTTCTTGGAGCCCAAGTTATGTACAGTGAAAGTGTAAGCAATTTTGGATATTTAGTTAAATGTTTGACAATGTATAAAAGGGAGTTTATAAAGAGGAGGGGAAAGTCATCCATTGATACATGTATGTGATGTAAATGGTATAAAGAAAAGCAAAAGGAGCTATAAAATGAACCAGTCTGATACTTTTGATTAGACTTCTATAGTTACAGTAGCTTCCTCAGAAAGAACCTGTTTCAATTTCTTTGTAATTTCAAAAACATCAGTTTAATGTTTTATTTGAGTCTTTCTGTTCTGTTAGCATTTTTATAAACCTGCAGTGTTGAGAATGTTATGCTTAAATTTGTACAGGGTGATTTTTCAAAATAAATATTTTGTAAAATGTTCTATGGTACTTATGTCAATGTAGTGTATTTTTGGGTACAGGAAAACGAAATAAGTGAAAAGGACCCAGCCACATCGTGGGTAATACTATAAATGAAGCAAAAATTGCCTACGTTCTGAACATAGGTAATTGCATTAATGGGAGTTGTATATAATTAGCTCTTCTTTGAGTGATTGTATTGTATTCCACTGAGGGTTATGCGCCAAGAGCCCGAGCTATTCAAAGTAGCATTGCTCAGCAGTCCACACGTGTCGTCGTACAGTAGAACCTCAGAGTTACAAACTGACCAGTCAACCACACACCTCATTTGGAACCGGAAGTACACAATCAGGCAGCAGCAGGATACCTTCCCCCCCCCCCCCCCCCCCCCCCCCCCCCCCAATAAAATAAAATAAAAAGTAAGTACAGTATTGTGTGAAATGTACACTGCTAAAAAAAAGTAAAGGGAAAGCAACGTTTTTCTTCTGCATAGGAAAGTTTAAAAGCTGTATTAAGTCAATGTTCAGCTGTAAACTTTTGAAAGAACCACCATAACATTTTGTTCAGAATTACAAATATTTCAGAGTTACGAACAACCTCCGTTCCTTAGGTGTTCGTAACTCTGAGGTTCATCTGTATCGCTTAGTGGTTTTGTATGAGACGACGAAAGGGTGGGGCGGCCTGACCACATCTCCAGTTCCTTCTCACCGCCACATGGTCCGAGTCGGAGCTTCTGCTGACCTCTCATTCTTAGTGACGCATTTTCTAAACAATTTTTTTTTTAATTTTGTTCATAGTTAGGATTTTATTGTTTTTTTTATGTACTTTGGTAATTCCCAGCAGTTTTTAGAATTAAGGACTTGGGATGCTGCTTTGGCCTTTTGTTGTGCCAAACAATACTTCCCTCTCAGCTCCCGGGTCTGGGTACTAGATTATTCCAAAGATGTTGGGATTCAAAGTCTGTGCTTCCTGCCTCAGTCGTTTTCCATCAGTGTTGAATACCAATGCTGTTTGTACTATTCAGGGAAAGCCCACATCACTTTCAGGTGCAGTATCTGCCTCATCTTCCCTACCGGTACACAGGAAGGCTGAGCTCTCCATCTCAAGAAGCACCTCATGGAGGTAGCTGTGGGCCGAAATCAGATCCTGGCCGGGGAAAACCCCTGTCCATTGGCCTGATTAATCCAAGAGCACTCCCCCTGCTGCAGAGCCTCCTTCCGGATCTGCTGATACCAGTGATACGTACCCCGTGTTGTGGCTTAGCCATGAGCCACGGAAGCATGTGCATAAGCATGGCAGTAAATCTTCCTTTAAATCCAAGAAGGAACCTGCAATCGTCCATGGGTTCTGGCCAGGAAGGACCTACACGCTCCAAGGTGCACAAGAGTGATAAGAGGCCGCGTTGCTTGCCAGATCCATGTATTCACCCCACTTCAGCTGTGCCAGCATCCTATGAATCGTTGGTCCCAAGACTGGTGCCTTTACCGGTTCCGGTCCCGTCAATAGACCAGATACCATTGGCTCTGGGTAGACTTGGAAGCACTCCCTGCCCTCATGAACTGTTTGCCCTGGAGGGAGCGAGGTCTCCGCATGTTCTTGTGCACTCACCTCTGCAGAGGCTCCATCTCCTGGGTTAGATCTACCTCCTGCTGGCCGTGTCTCTCTAATGCATCCCATTCCATCAGCACCACCATTCACGCAAAACTCTGAATCCTTTTGAATCCGAAGACCCAGATATTCAGCACAGTCTGCCGATTCCGTTCCGGAAACATGACTACCAGAGAGTTTTGATGGCTCCGTGGCAGTTTCCTCCTTTGCCTTTTCCAAGAAACTGGTATCTGGCTCCTTGAGCCCAAGTACAACAACAGCAGGATCAACCAGGTTGGCCATATTGGAGCTCATGGCTCTAATATTCACCTTTGGAACAGTCGTGTTCAGCTTGGGAGAACTCCCCTCTTTCACCACCCCACCTTCATTCAGTAGACATTTGGAAATAAGGTTAGATGATCCAGCTTCAGTGGTACCAGTGAATCTGGAGAGATTCCCTTTGTTATCTCCAGATGCAGCTGTGTCATCAACACCTTCCTCCCTGCCAGAAAGCTATCGTCTGTTTCAAGAACTCATATGGAGAATAGCCAATGCTCTTGAGATTCCACTGGAAGAGGGGTAGGACAGTAAGCACCAGTTACTAGACATTTTGCATGCATCGGCACCAGCAAGGGTGGCCTTACCAATCAATGCCATTCTTCAACCAGCATGCGCTATGTGGCATACCCCGGCCATATGTGCATCAATCCCGAAGGGGGCCAAGAAAAGGTACTATGTTCCCCTCCCCCACCTCCCTGCCAAAGGGTCAGAATTTTTATTTTCACACCCTCCACCTAACTCCTTGGTAATACAGGTGTGTCAGAGCAGACCAAACAACACCACACGTGCTCCACCCTGGGAGGCAGGGAGGGTAAGAGACTGGACCTCAAGGATCAATAGATCTTTTCCTCCATTTCGGATTTCTTACTGGTTGGCCCTGATGGCCAAGTATGACTTTATAAACTACGGCCAGATAGAGAAATTCGCAGCTAAGCGACCTCAGCAAGATCGTACTCTATTCCAAGCAATTTTACAGGAAGGCAGGTTGGTCACCAGGTCCATACTTCAAGCTGCTGTTGATTCAGAGGATATGTCCTCACACGTATTGGCGACTGGAATTGTCAGGAGGAGGGAATCCTGGTTACACTCCTCAGGTTTCCCTAGAGAGGTGCAGAACACAATCAAGGACCTTCCCTTTGAATCATATCTCTTCAGCCAGAAAACGGATGATTCCTTACACTCATTAAAAGATACTAGAGCCACCTTATGATCCATGGGCCTATATACATATGCACCAAAGAGAAAATTTTGTCTCCCACCACCAGCCCAATGCTATAGAAATCAACGCTTCTGAGGAGGTTTGTAGGCCCAGTGGTGGTTAGAAGTGCCCTAAACTATACAGAGCCCGTCCACCAGTTCCAGCAACACAGGGTACTCCCCACCAGATGGGATATGAACCCATTAAATGAGAGTACAAGCATCAACCACAGCCACGCTCAACAACATGCCCATTGCGGACATATGTAATGCAGCCATGTGGAGTTGGGTACACACCTTTTCCTCTCACTATGCTCTAGTACATGACTCTGCGATGGGCACCTCATTCGGTGCAGCGATATTTTGTTCTATGGTTCCACCATCATCTTCACACCCTCTTTCTATCTAGGTACTGTTTGTCAATCACTCTCAGTGGAATACAATAGGGACCATCATTCAAAGAAGAAGAGGAGGTTGCTTACCTGTCACTGGAGGTCCTTTGAGATGTGTGGTCCCTATCTATATTCCAATCTCACCTTCTTTCCCCTCTGCTGATGGCTCTGTAAGTTTGCGGTAGAGAAGAAACTGCAGACACAGTCGGTCTGCGCCACCCTTTATTGCCTCCGGACAAATCATGAGGCAGTACAAGGGTACGTGCGCAGACCGTCAAGTGATGCTACTTTGAAAAGCTCCAGCTCTGGCTGCATGCGTATAACCCTCAGTGGAATACAGATTGCAACCACACATCTCGAAGAACCTCCAGTTTCAGGTAAGTAACTTCCTCTTATTTACTCCTGAAATGGTTGAGCTGTGTGTGTGGGAGTTGCAAATAGTAAATGTATACATGGGGTGGGGGGGAAACCACCTTGTAAGTAGGTAGATAGTCCTTGCCAGCTCGGGGATCAACTAATTTGTTAGCCATCTGTCTCCCAAAATAGGGTTTTAAATGAGACTTGAACCATTTCATGTCAATTATAAAATTAACTTTTGAGTGATTGTTTCAGAGGTCAAGATTATAGCTGAAGATGACTCATGGCAGGGGATTTACAGTTCTCAGACTAATTTCTAGTCAGTTTTCCTCAAAAGGAATGATGATTCCATCCTGGCACTCTGCAGTACTCATTCCAATGCTGCATACTTGGAGAACTTTACATATTTGTGTTCAGATGTAACCCTTGGCTCTGATGTTTTGCACTCCTTCCTCATCTGTCGCAATCCTGGCTCTTACAATTGATTTTAGGGGCAGTAGCAAGCAAAATAATCTTTCCCCACTCTTCCTTTTGCTGAAGGGCTCCAAATTTCAGAGACTCCATTCCATTAATGGAAGCACCCATTGAAATCCTCTTTTGTTCCTCCCCTCCCTGATTGGTCATGGCAAAGTGTGTCAAATGGAGCAAGCTGAAGCAAAAGAGCTTTTTCATCTGTGTGTGGAGACACTTTCAGCAGCAACAGAAGGTGTCAGTTACTCTCAGGTACTCTGAGCCCACAAATCCTAACTCAGCCAAGGGAAGGGTGTTAGAATTCAGATGCCTTGTTTGGGCCTCTGCATCTCCAGACGCTTCTGCGGGGGGAAGTCTGCCCTCTTCAGCTGTTGGTCTGGCTTGCTGAATCTTAGCCTCACCAAAGATTTCAGACTTAAGTCCAGAATACTCCATGAATCTTCTTGTCCAATTCACCTCAAAGGAGAAAATCTCCAAGTCCTTAATTGAGTAAATGTGCAAGGAATCCAGCATCTTTTGGACTGTTTTTCCCAAGAGGAAGATCCCAGATCTCTTAGGCTATGTCTACACTGGTGAACATACTCGGGTTCTGGACCGTGTATTTGCTTATGTATGCTCTCCATACCCACACCAAGTGTCCACGTATCCTGTGTTGGACACAAGTATAGGGAGTCCTCAGACTTACAATACCTTACTTATGTCGGAAGCCACTTGCAACGCTTTTCAATTGACTGCGTGTTTCACCCCTACAATGCTTGTTTCGCCCTTATGATGCTCGATTTTCATAAAGTTCGCTTGAAATCACTTCCTGGGTATATTATACTGGTATGGAGCTGGAAGGGGTCGCTTCTGATTGGCTTCAAGGCAGCAGGGTAGCTTGTTGCTGAGTAGGGTTGCGACTTGCTTTTGATTGGCTCCTGTCCCCGAGCTCAGCCAATCAGAAAGCTTGAACAGTGATTGGTTGAGGCTCAGAATGTGTGCCGTTCTCCCTGGCTTTCTGAGCCTGTGTTGCCGGCGTTCAGAGCAGCATATGAGAGTTTATATGTTTATTTGAATGCTGTTTACAAAATACAGTGTACAGTAAATACATTGTTGCAACATTAGTCATCTATAATTCATTTAGTAGAAAAATCTGGGTTATTGTGGTGAAAGTAGTGTATCAAGCCTTGGTTCAGGAACCAATCCCCCCTTCATACCATTGATTCCTAGGATTTCGACTTACGTTTCGACTAACAATTCGTTCCTCAGAATTGCATTGTGTCGTAAGTCCGAGGACTCTCTGTATAGGTCTGTGTAAATATGTATACCTGCATCCATGCTGCTGCTGTTACTCAACGACAGCGCTACCATTTTAGAGGCAGTATCTCAGAGTTCTGTGCAGAGAGGGAGACGCTCTAGGAACAGCTTTACTATGTGTTGGTACTGTCCCACCGCTTTCACGTATTTGGCTATGCAGTCCCTGTTCACATCTCTCCTCACTTATGCCCTGCCAAACTGGGTGGAAGACATAGAAGCAATGGGATGACGATATGGTTATGCTCCAGCTGGGTATTGTGGGACAAATGGAGTAGGTGATTGGTGAGATGCTGGGTGGAATTTGGGCAGAACTTTCTGACACATTGAAAATGGCTGACCTTGAGGGTGAATGACCATTCAGCTCACATGGTATGCCACTGGATGGACTGTCGCTTCTGGTGTAGGAGAACCGACATGGTATGGTGGGAATGCATCATTTTGGAAATCTGGGATGATCAACAGTGGCTACAGAACTGCTGAATGAGGAAATAGACCTTCATGGAGCTGTGTGTGAAGAGCTTGCTCCAAACCTCCAGTGCCAGAACGCTCAATTCAGGCAAGCCATATTGGTGCAGAAGTGGGTGACTATTGCCGTTTGGAAGCTGGCACCCCAGATAGTTATAGGTTCATAGCAAGCCACTTTGGGGTTGGAAAGTCCACTGTCAAGGTGCTGGTTGTGCAGGTGTGCAAGGCAGTTAACACTGTGATCTATCTATGGGTGGTTGCCATAAGAAAAGTTCCCGAAGTAATACCTGGATTGGAGAGGATGGAGTTTCCAAGCTGTGCAGGGGCCGTCATATCCCAATACTTTGTGCACTACAAGGGGCGAGTGAGTGTATGAACCAAAAGGTTACCTACTGTTCACTTGTTCTGCTAGCCTCCGTGGAGGCAGATTCATGAATACAAATGTGGGAAACATTCGAAAGGTTCATAATGTCAGGGTGCTGAGGAAATCAGGATTGTAGTTGAAGAGGACAGTAAGGACTTTATTCCCTAGAAATGATAACGCTTTGTACAGTCTGTGACATCTGTTATTTTGAGGGACCCCACATACCCACTCCCAACTTGGTTCATGAAACTATACCCCAATGTCAATGACTCTGGGGGGGAAAAAGGAATTTTAGTTACAAGCTCACTAGCTGCAGAATGATCGTGGAGTGCATGTTCAGTAGACTGAAACCTCATTGGCACTCCCTGGGCATCCATCTAGATGCCAGATCGTTTGTATCATCGTTGCCTGTTATGAGCTCCATCATGTTTGTGAGGGTAAAGGGGAGTGCTTCTGTCCCAAGTGGGTTCAGGACACGTCTGGTTTACAAACTTTGCACAATCAGCCAGCTCCCACCGGGTTCACAATTCCTGGTTTACAGCAAGTGTGGAAAATCAGGGATGCCATTTATCTGCCTGTGCTGGGGGACACCTTCACAGTCTGTACAGCTGCTGGAAAATCACATACTCATGGTTTTGTTTCCCTGTAGACAAAGATCATTAGCATTCATTCCAGTGAAAATTCTCACATTATAGACGGTTATAACAGGACTCCTCCACTGGGTTAAAACCTTAGAGTTCGTTTTTTGCAGCGGGGTGGTAGTTGAGTTGTAATGCAATCATTGTGCAATGCTTTTGTCTTAACTATTCACAATTGTTTACAAACCTGTATTATTGGGAGCGCTCATCTATCTTAATGCTCTTATAACATTTGCTTGGAGGAAAGAGGGTGCGCGGATTCTTTTTTCAAACTATTCCTTGCCTTCAGAGCTAACTGCACTTAGCAGGTGTTATGGAGCACTAATCACTACCAAGATTAAAACCGGTCAGGGTTTGGGGGCATGGGTGGGAAAGAGACCATTGAATTACTGGCCAATGCCTCTTTCATTACTTGAATTACTTACTTACTTACTGGAGTTGTGTTCCGATTTTCTGCATGTGAACTAAGCTGTAACAACATTTATCTACCTATTTTCTGTGCAGTAGACTTCTGCTACATTGAGAACTAGTACTGCTTTCTGTATGCACAAAGCACTAACTTTCCTCATTCCTCCTATGTATCCTTGGGACTTCAGATATTTCTGAGGCTGGCGAAAGGAGCGGTGTGGGACAGACAGAAATGAAGGCACCACACTGTTACAACATTCCATTTCTTGTGCTATGAATCACCCAGTCCCAAACCTGAAAACCGTCTTGTGTCCATCATGCTTAGCAAGGAAGGTTCATGCACAAGGCAAGGAAGCTATAACATTTATTAAAAGTACTATATGGAACATGTAATCAAAAAAATTTAAAAAGAAATTTAAAACATAACAGGTCTGAATCTGAATAATTGCCAAATGTTAATATCTCTTTACCCATATCCTTGCCCTTTCCGTGCCAATGAGAGAAAAGCAGGGGAAAATTGTTCTTGGGGAGATCGCCTGCGTGGGGTTTTGGGAAGCAAGCACTTGGTGGGGTTCAGGGACTCCTGCAGGCTGATCATTCTCCTGGATGCTCAGGCGGGGTCCCTGTATTAGGGGTTTCAAATGCTAGTGGAGGATGTGGTCCTGGGAGTCTTGCAGGTTCCCAGTCACTCGACTGAGTTCAGTTCTCTGGTTTAGCAACACCCTGGATGGCACCTGGAGGAGGATGGCGGTTCATAGACAGGTGCAGCAGCCACCTAGGTACACCTATTGCTATCCAGTCAAAATAAGGGGGCGGCTGCTATTCACTAGGGAAGCCGAACAAAGATCATAAGGAACAGTTGCTTTTGGATCAGAAATGGCTAAATCGGCTTCTCTGTGTGTTTCTCCTCTGCTACTAGGACAAAATGCATCAGCAGATTTTAAAAGGGGGACTCTGTCACACTAAATTAGCCAAGAACGCCATGGTGTTCAGACCCAGCAGAACTGTTGCTCATGTCTCTACTCCATCTTCTGAACAGGCAGGAGAGTTTGTCTCAATGTCTATTTCTTCATCCCAATCTAAACTGCTTGCACCTGGCATCTTGAATATTGAGCAGCAAGTTCAAAACAAGATGGAGACTGTTCTAGTCTTGCGTAAGGCTTCTGCATGCTCAGCCTATGTAAGAGTTTCTTACTGGGGTGGGTTTAAGATAGAAATATCAACTCTAGGAAACCAGGCATTCAGTTCTAATTTCCTTCCAAAGTGGCCTGGGTCTGGTTCTCCTACCATTACATCCTGGTTTACTAAGACCATCTTATCTATCCAAATCAACTGGCCTAGCTGCCCATAGTGTTTACAGACTCTTGTGACCTATCCAATTGAACTGATGACACCCAATTCCCTATGGATCCCCTCACTTGTGGAGTTCCACAAGAATCCATTCTCTTTCTGGTTCTCCTCAATATGTACATGTACATCTACTAGATAAACTGGTCAGGCAACATGGACTCAAGTGCCAGCAATATGCAGATGTTAAACAACTCTCTAGCTATTCTTCACTACAGACAACAACACCACTACCACCAAGATGGCCCAGTGCTTGGAAGAGATACTCTGATGGATGAAGAACAGCTGGCTAACAGCAAACCTGAGCAAGATAAATATAATGCTGGTGGGCAGAGAGAAGCATTTTGAAGAGGTCATAGCCATGATGCAGTCTTCGTTTAGTTGAAGGTACACACCTAGAATTGGACAGCTAGAGTCCAGGAGTACTCTTGTATTCCTTACTATTGCTAAGTCCCACTTATCAGTATCCATGAGTAACACCTCTTATCTTTGGTATCTTCCTATCCTGGAAGCCTGGCTTTAGTTATTCGTGGCTTTGTCATCTCTCAGCTGGACCACAGCAATGTAATATGCATGGGCATGAACGCTTCACCTCTTAGTAAACTCCAGCTAGTACACACTGCTGCAGTACATCTCTTCAGCAACCCACACTTCTGTGTGCATGTTACATGCGTCTTCCACTCTGTACATTGACTTCCCATAGAATATCAAACCAAGTTCAAGGTCTCAGTCCATATTGTCAAGGTGCTCCAGGGCCTGGGCCCAGGATATCTAAAAGACCACCTGAAGACCATGATAAAGACCCTGGTTAAGAACTTTGCTTCCCTGGCACAATGGAACTCTCTATAATAAGAGCGGGTTGCTACAATCTGTGCAGGAGACAGAACTTTCTCATGGGGTTGGCCCAAGGTTGGGGAATGAAATAAAGAGCATCACAAATCTCATCACCTTCTGCTCCAAGTGCCAGGCTCATTTCTTTGCCTTCTTTAACATAAACACATAGCAACATGTATATTTAAAAAAAATATATCCCTGTCCGAACAAGACACTGCATATGCTTCTTGTCCTGGGGAGATGAGAGAAAAAACATGTGACAGATGTTAGTCATGTTGCTTAATGCACTAGTGGAAGGTGTTCAGGTACTTCTGAGATGAGCCTGGTATAAGAACCTCTATAGAACAGAATGTATCATTTTGATAAAGATGCTTCTTTGTCAAAATCATGCTGGCAAGAAGAGTCTGAAATTTCTGTTCTTGTAAAACACAAGCCTTCCTGTATTTTCTCTGATTTCCTTCATAAGATTAGCACTTCCACACCTCACAGGAAATTGCCTCCTTTTACCCTGGACCTCAGCATCTGAAAGAGAATATGGTATATGCTACATATGAGCAGAGCAATAAAAATGTATCTTAATAGATCTGACCAGTTCAGGAAAACATCTTTTTCTTACTCATTTGTATGTCTCAATGTATCCGCCTCAGGGAGAGATCATTCCTAGAAAAGAAATACTCAGGTAACCTATATGCCATTCAGACTAGAACAGAATGAATGATAGGAAAGTGGAGGTAAAACATTTGTACAGGCACATACCAGCAAACTTGTGATAAAAGGGGGAAGCGGTCTGGCCTGATTCTGACACTCCCAAGGGCCATGACTAAAGTTCCATACAGGCATCTTACTACAGGAACCTTTAGAAGGACATTCCAGGAGAGGACCCAGGTGCCTTTGTAGATTTTCATAAAGCCTGTGACACAGCTATGGTATGTTGTGATGCTGTCTAAAGGGGAAGGTGACTGTCTACACTAACATGGTCACCACTGTTACTTTGTACAACGTTTTAGCAGATTTTGTATGCCTTGTGAGGTATCATTTGAAAAGTTGCAATCTGCTGAGTATTATTTATCTTGCTATAATGAGTGTATCGATGTTGTGTGTGGGGGTTATAGCAAAATTTCATATGTTTGTAACTCCAACATGTTGTGAGACTGAGAAACGCCCACAGGTTAGCTTCTCAGAAATAAAGGAGCTGTAAACAAGGGCCTCTGTATGTCATCCCCAAAGACACCGCAAAGGACAGGTGCGCAAAAGGTGCGAACTAGAATTTTTAATTCATATGAAGAACTGATGGCGAAGGATGTATGCCATGGAACTGCTTGACCCCATGACACAGCAAGAATTTTTCCCGCAAAAAGGGTCAAGATATAAAAAGGGAAACGAAAGGCCCTTGACCATCTCTTTCCTACCCCATCTCTGGACTGGTGAATTCTAAGGGGAAATTTTGAACAAAAGGACTGAGGTCCCCAAAACTATTTGGGCATAAGCTTTCGTGGGTCAAAAAACCTCACTTCTTCAGATGCATGGAGTGAAAATTACAGAGGCAGGCATAAATATACTGACACAGGAAGAGAAGGGAGTTACTCTTCATGTGTAGAGTAAGAAAAGAAGGGGTAACTCCCTTCTCTTCCTCTGTCAGTATATTTATGCCTGCCTCTGTAATTTTCACTCCATGCATCTGAAGAAGTGGGTTTTTTACCCACGAAAGCTTATGCCCAAATAAATCTGTTAGTCTTTAAGGTGCCATCGGACTCCTTGTTTTTGTGGATACAGACTAACGTGGCTAACCCCTGATACTTAAAACTATTTGGGCAACCCAGAGAGACTCATAGAAAACTAGCAGAGTGGACATCCTTGTGATCATTTGGGACTACATACTCTAATTCACCTGTAATGTATTTTGTCTGCTTTTAACCTTGCTGTAACTTCCATTACTTTTTCTTAATTGATACATCTTTAGTTTTAGTTTACTAAATGGTTGGCTACAGCATTGTAGTTGGTGAAATCTGGAATATATTTTGACCTGGGGTGAGTGACAGGTCCTTTGGGACTGGAAGCAACCTAATGTGTGGTGAATTTTGGTTTTAATAACCTTCCATCAAAAAGCCCAGTTTGTGCTGATGACTGAGCCTAAGGGTGAATGTGATTCCATGGTAAGGCTAATGCAGAAAGTGAGGAATGCACTTTTATTACTGGTTTGATGAAATCTAATTATAGAACATACCACCAGGTTGGGATGTCTGCCCTTTTTCTGACAGTCTGACTTGAGTTGGGCACTCTTACCTGCGAGCTACTCCATGCACCATGACATATGTATACAGATTATTTATGCTCCTGAAAGGAAACATCTTTGGGGATGTGGAAAAGGGAGAGGTATTTCAGAGAGATTCCTGGGAGTCAAAATGTGAGGAAATTAAGTGCTTAGATTTTTTTTCATGCTTTTGTAACATGAGTTTCCACCATTGTGAGCGGTGTATACCATTTTCACCAGTGCTGGCCACAAAGCAGTAAATTGAAAAATTCTGTCACAATTAATGTTCATTTTATAAATGACTATTCCTGAGGGAGAGATTCTTAAACTGGAAGGCTTTTTCTATCTTGTGTGATCAGTAATTGTCTTAGCAGGTAACTTTATGTATGGGATTGTACAATGAATGAAGTTCCTGATTATCATTAAGAACAAGTTACATGATTGTCTATTATCAGTGCATCTCATTTTCCATGATTGTAGTTAGAGGTTATCTGTGCAGCTATTCTTGAGATATCTATAAGCAACACTCATGCTGGTGAGCAGATACTTAGAAGTCAAATACATCAACTGTAGATTATCTCTGAAGGTACGTTACTGCCTTTAAGGTTTCTTCTCCGATAACTCACGCCTGCATCATGATATCTATATAGATATCAATAAAATAAAATGATGCACGTGACATATATATATATATATGTGTGTTGCACATGTGCAACAGTAATAATGTTCTTTTAAAAGTCAAACATTCAGAAGTTAGCGAATGCCAGAATTGAGGTTGCCTCTCCAGTGTTAATATTAGGGATGTAAAATATTAAATGGTTAATTAATAAGTATTAGTCTTACAGGGAATATATTCCAGTTAACGTTTAAAACTGATTAGTAAAATAATTTTGTGACATTTGTGACACATTACATGTGTAATACCTCATGTGCACATCAAAAACACTGCAGGAATCCCCTGAGGACGCTGGAGCTTGCAGCGCTCTCGCAGCTTGGGGCATCGCTGGATCAGCCTGTGCCCCACAGCTCTGCTTCTCTTGCAGCTGGCTGCAGTGATGGGTCTGCCCAGGAACCACTGGAGCTGCTGGAACACTTGGTTTGTTTGGTTTGGTTTGTTGCCCAGCATCACACAGGAACTCTGCAGCAGAATCAAGGATGGAATCCCAGTCTCCAGGGCAGCATTCAACTGCCTTAATCATGTGACCCCCTTTTTTCTTCCTGTAATCCCCTGCCTCATTCACTACCCAGCTTCCAACTTCTGCAACAAATTAGGCAGGGGTCTGACAGACAAGTCTTCTTCACTACTCAGGCTTGATTCATCCACAGAGCAGGTCCATTCTGTGCATTGACTGAGGCAGGGGAAAAAAATTGTATGTGACCATGTCAATAAAAACGGTTTATCATAATGCTGCATATGCAGAGGGAGGCTGAATTTGGCATTTCCTAACTTTTGAATGCTTGACTTTGCAACCTTAATGTTTTAACACAAGTTTTTTGTATGTAATTCCTGTGGGTTTATAGGCGGTCACTCTAGTGAAAATTTGCCATGAAATATGGTAAATGAAAGCATGGGCTGGGGAACTTGCATGGGCAATAAATAGTTGTTAGGCTGTTGAAGTGGACAATATTTTTCAAGTCTTTTGGGGGTTTTTCTAACAATGTTTTGGTTGTGTCTTTCTTTGAGACTGCAATCCAGCCATTTATTACTCTAGCCTACTTTGAAAGTAGATTATCAGAGTTAATTTGCTTAAGTAAATTATACTCCAAAATGAAATCATTTACCATTGCTTGGTTGTTTCTATCTATCCTCCAAAACTGTTATGTTGCTTTGCTCCCCTGTAATTGGGCTGTCCGTGAATTGTCAGATACAAAGAGAAAAAGATTAGTTATTATTGGAAGAAGATGACTCAAAGCATTTCAGCAGCAGACAATAAAAGCTCTGTTTTTGTAATGGCAGTAGAATAAGGTTTCTTTTAGAACTGAGCTCAGTTTCAAATGTGATGCTTAAAATGTTCTTTTTGTGGTGTAGGAACCTATTCAGAAAGCAAAATCCCAATATGAAAAATGTTACCTACACGTTCACAAATGAATATTTAAATGAGATCCATGAGGGTGCATTTTACATTCTGAAAGGTTTGAAAGAGCACTTGTTAAGCCAGGCTACGTGTGCTTTATTATTATTCGCTCAGTGTGCTAGATACATATACATGTGCAAGATTTTCAGCAAACAGCCTGGGTAAAATGGTAGCTGGCCCTGTGAGAATACTTTGAAAATAAGGTGAAATCCAAAAAATTAGCCATTTCATTCACTGTAAATCAGTGTAGCATTTATCTGGAGATTTTAAGAAATGATGGTGTGTGTGTGTGTGTGTGTGTGTGTGTGTGTGTGTGTGTGTGTGTAAATCTTATCAGCATACCAATTGCATTGCATTCTTCCTTCACTTCTGTATCTTTGTTCCAAACACGATCAACCAGAGTGGACTAAAGAAATCTTTAATATATGTCTACTTCCAGTTATACCTTGGGGAGCAACATCTACATCTACATTCTAACATATTTCTTCAGCCACAAGACCTCAGGGTTCTGATCAGAGCAGTTCTCATAAACTATGCACTTTTAAGATGTTGACTTGGAAGTTCACCAAGGGAAATTTGGGTGCTGCAGAGAGTAACATTGGTTATTCAGTAGGTGTCACTCTTCCCTCTGAGGGTACGTCTGCACTGCAGTTGGGAGGTGTGAGTGGGGACCTCTACACATACTGCAATCTAGTTTTGATTGAACTAGCTTCCTAAAAATAGGCAGCGAAGCCAGGGCAGCGTGGGCTACCCTCCTGAATACATACTCAGGCTCTTGTACACAGGCCGTGGCTTCACCACTACTTTTAGCTTGATCAAAGCTAGCTGGGATATGTCTACATGCACTGTAACTGAGAGATGTAATTGCAGTAAAGTGTGCTGCTGGAAATTCCATTTTTTGAATTGGATGTAAACTTTCTCCTGACCTTGTATAGATCGCATCATACCATTCGCAAGAGTAGTGGTCGTGGTTAAATTCCAGGTGCATCATTACATTCTGCCATGCTATATTCTACTGTTTCATTTGGTATCGTCTTCAATTCTTGTTCTTAAGAGCTGTGCAGTGTTGCCAGACCCTGTTAAACAACTGCTCTGCTGCTGCATATCCAAGTTCGAAGTGATCACTAATGTATGTGTCCCGTCCTGTATTCCTGCAATGTAGTCGTTTGGCTTTATAAGCGCCTCTGGTCTGAGCAGGGCCGGCTCTAGCTTTTTTGCTGCCCCAAGCAGCAAAAAAAAAAAAGCGCCCCCCCCCCCCCCCCCCCCCCCCCCCCCCCCCCCCCCCCCCCCCCCCCCCCCCCCCCCCCCCGCCCCCCAGCGCCGAGCCCCGCGCTGCCGGAGCCCGCCCCCGCCCCCTGCCAAGCGCCGCTGGAAACCCCCTCCAGCGCCTTGCCCGCGCCACCCCCTCGCCGAGCCCCGCGCAACCGGAGCCCGCCCCCCCAGCGCTGCGCTGCCAGAGCGACCGCCCCCGCGGAATGCCGCGCCATGCTCCCCCCGCCGCCCCTTACCAGGTGCTGCCCCAAGCATGTGCTTGGGTGCCTGGTGCCTAGAGCCGGCCCTGGGCCTGAGACTCTATTTCTTGTCGTGTTCAACGATGTGAACATCTTTAGCACTTTGTGCAAATACATAACTTGCTTCTTAATCAGTGTCAGCGGGATATCTCTATTAAATCCAGCAATAGGAAATCAGATGTCATTGCAAACTGCTAATAAAAAGAGCCTCTTTTTTCCAACCGTCTGGTTTCTGTGTTGTGTTGTGGACATACCCCTATATATATAATATAATTTTTTTTTTGAGGTGACATTAGCTATGGTTTTTAGAGTTCGTGAGTTCTAATGGCCAGGCCTCACTCATTGGCTGCTGTTTTTTTAAAAATGTTTTTAAAGAGAGGAGTTTTATCCAGAGTCACTAAGGTGTTGTCAGAATTCCGCCTTGATCAATCAATCATGGCTAACCCTCATTCCAGCCACAATGAGCCATTACTTCACACGTTATATTAAGGACGGTCTCCCAGTCTGTTATCTGGAAAGGACAGAGACCTTTGCAGGCTCTTCATTTCTCTTGATGCTAACGCATTAATTATTGCCTCCATCCATTTCCCAGTGTTGTTATTTTTGAGACATTGGCATTAAAGAATTAAATCCGCTTATTCAGCAAGAGTTCTGATCAGTAGCAGTTCAAAAAGCCACTTTAGAATGGGTCAGACATGTGCTTAAGCATCGTATGCAGCAATGCACAGCTGCATAGAGCTTTTAACGGAGGTCTGGCTGTGTCATGAGTGTGGTAAGCCTCTGTTAGTGTATATAATAATAACTTCCCTCTGCTTCCGTTAATAAGCATAGCAATTATCACATAAAGACGGGATTGAAAATGATGGATGCTGCATTAAAATGATGTAAATTGTGTGGGTGTATTACTTTAAAGATAATTCTTTAAAATATCTTGTATAATGAATGTTATGTTGTTTCATTTTCTCAGCTCAAGCAGGAGTGGAGAGAGAATTGTCTGTCTTCAAGTGGTTCAAGCAAAGGACTGGCAGTCAGAACTCCTGGATTCTATCTCTGGCTCGATCCATGGATTTTTCTTTGATTTGTGGTAAGTGATTTAATCCCATTGGATTTCCCCATCTGTAAATAGAGGCATTAGTTAGCTAACATGGGTGTTGTGACACTGTAAAATGCTTTGAGATCCTCAGGTGAAAGGCACTACAGTCTTACTAGTCTTAATAGTTCAGCTCGCTCTGTTGCTCTTATTCTGGAGATATATCACTCTTGTTTTTCGTCTTGGAGCCTTCTGGGGTGGACACTGAAAGTTCTTGACATTGAGAGCAATCTTTTGGGGGGGAGTGCTGACTGCATATGAAGAGAGGTGGCCTCGCTCTTTCTGCCAATGTCTCTCTGGGGGCATATCCCATGGTGGTTTGTGTTGAGATGCTCTACGATTTCCCTCCCCCCCCCATTATTTATGTCAATTGTGAAAGAACATGTCTGTCCCTCCAGGGGAAGGGCATTGGAGGGCTACCAGCACTTCAGGGATTTTTCCTGCATTCTCACTGCAAAGTAGGTGGGTTACAGCCTGAATTAAAGTGGAGTCCAGGCTCTAAACAATACCCCCAATCATGTAAGCTAGCCAAGGCTTAAAGCACCTCCAAACCCCAGGCAGAGGTTTTTAATGTGTGGATAAAACCCAGGTAAGGCTAAGGGCTAAAACCCAGGTAAGAGCCCAGGTTAATTGCAGTGAAGACATTCCCTCAGGGTTTGTTTCACCAAAGAGTTAACTTGAATTATTACTTGAGTGTTGCCCCTAACTTGAGTCCTGTCCACATACACAAACTCTGTCCTCAAGTGTGGTGGTGCTTGTAACTCGAACTGGCCGGCCTGAGAGGGGGTTTAGGGTAAAGCTCAGGTGAACGCACCTTTGTCAGCTGCTAAGCCCACCATCCTGTGCAGACTGAGTCTTATTTTGCAGTGGGCTGCTCTCACTTGAGGTAGGTTACCCCGAGAGGAGTTAACACAAGTGTAGCTAGCTTGAGTTAACTCTGCAGTGAAGATGTATCCTGGTCTGGATTTGAACCAGTAACCTTGCAGTAAAAGACTGTAGCCAATTACCAGTCCCTCTGAGCCACTCATTCCTTCACAAACAGTTTAACAGTAAGCTTGGAGAAAAGAGCTGACTAGTTTGTCGCTTAAAGAATGCTCAAAAGTGCTTCTTTAATTAATCATGTGAGATGAAATATTTGTTACTCCTGGTGCTGTGGGTCTAGCAAAATAAACTCATAAATTTAATATTCAGCTTTCAAGACAGCACATCATTCATCCAGGGAAGAATATCCAAAAAATCCAGTTGAGTTTCATGTAGCTGTTTTCATTCAGACCAGTTTGGCAGGTGACACTTATGCTACCTGACTCATTGTAATTCTTATCTCCACGTTGAATGAAATCATTAGGGTGAAACATCACTGCTCTCACAGACACAAAACTCTGTTTGTCAGATTGTCTAAGGAGATTCAGCCCAGAGAGAAATCTCAGTGTTCGTGCTGATTGTGCATTTTACCAAAAATGGCAGCTTTAAGATTTTCCTTTTCCGTTCAACACACTTGTGGATCAGTGAAATATGCTCTCTCTTTCATAGCTGTAGAAGGGAATCGGTTTTAAGTGTGAAAGCCAATTTATTAACTGTACATTTTATCACAGAAATGCATTAATAGATGCTCATGTGAAGAAAATCATTTTTAGATGATTGCTAAGTCTTACTGCTGGGTTACAAAGTGTCTGTTCCTGTAACCCTTTGTATTCATCACAGCAGGATGGAGCCCAAGGTGCACACCAATTTTCAGACCTGCAGTTTGTAAAGTAAGAGAGAACCATAAATGACAGTATTTTTGCTAGGAGCCATTCGCATATCTTATCAGTGAATGTCATAACCCTTCGTTCTGGACGGCAGTGAGACAAAGCATCAACCCATCTATTTGAATTGAGGTTATCCTTAATTTGTCACTGTAGCGGGGCAGTTGCCCTGCTCCCGAAAAAAGCCTACGCTGATTGGGGAAGCAGCCACAGCTGGGGCCACGCCCCAATCAGGCCACAGCTGGCCCTATAAAAGAGCTGTGAGCGAGGAGCTAAGTCAGTCTCCCTTGCTTTGGGTACAGGGAACGGAGCCGGGCTGGGGAGCTCCAGCCTGGTAAATCCCCAGGCTGCGGGCTTGCTAAAAGGCCAAAACAGGTACTGGGGTTGCAGAGGCAGCTGGTCTGACCCCCCCCCTTGCCAATGATGAGTGGCCTTCTATAGACTACAGTTTGCCCCAGTGAGTGGGGGCTAGCTGATGACTGGCAGTAGCCACGGAGGCAAGGTGGGGATAGTGGGTTGGGGGTTCCCCTGGGTGGGGAGACAAACTGTGGGTTTCTGCTGGGGGCAGAACCCCGAGGAAAAGGGGCACTGGGTCTGGGAGGGACATGGGGGCCCTAAGACACCTGCCTGCAGAGGGTACTCCGGGCTTGACAAGAGCTAATTCCCAGGATAACCAGCAGGAGGCGCCACACTGGTGAGTTGTCGCATCGCTACAGTCACTTTTAAATGACATTTAAGCAAAGGAGAACATTGCATTCGCTGAAGAACGCTGCAACTTTGTCAGCTTTCAACCCTTGCGTTTCCATTTGCTAATGCTGAATTTAGATTAAATGGAGCCCAACTTAGAAGGTGGCATGAAAATGGCAAGTCAATGAATTAGGAATGGAACTAAGTGAATTGTAAATGAATTCCCTGTGAATTGTGGTATGTTAGAGGCAGTGAGGTTCAGTGGCCAGGGCACGTGCTTGAGGTGCTGGAGACCTGAGTTCTATTCTTGATTCTTCCACCTGTCCGCTTGTGACCTAGGGCAAGTCACATCCCCTCTGTGCTTCTCTTTCCCCTCCCACCCATTGTCTTGTCTTTTTAACCGATAAGCTCTTCCAGGCAGGGACTCTCGTACTATATTATGTACAGTGTCTAGTACAATGGGGCCCCAATCTCAAATGATGCCTCTACGCACTACTGTATCAGCCACCATGGGAAAGGAACCACACACATACATGGGAAAAGTGCTATCACTGGTACATTCACTATATTTCTTTCCATTTTATTTCTTTAGGTGGGTTAAGGTGGCAGAATTTTCTCAACAAAGAACAGTTAATTGCTTTTGCCCCCAAATCTTTCCTAGTACATCCATGCCAGCACACCTGTAGGATTTAGATAACAATTATCTCCATGTTTTTCCTGAATCACTGGGTAGGAACCACATATTTAGAGTGGCACAGTTCACCTCTATATATGCCTTTTAAAATATTATTGCGAAGTAGCAAGGATAAATACTAACAGTCAATGCACTGGATTATAAAGCAGGAGTGAATGAATCGGCAATAAAAGTGTGCAAATGGACCTGACATCAGTGGTGTAGCTGAAACATAATTTTGTGATCTCTCATCAGGATTTGCAATATCTGTCCCCCAATCTTTAGTAGGTGGGTGTTCATGAATCAAATACAATTTCAATCGAGAAGCAGCATGCCAGTGGGAGGAAGCATATGAACATAAATTACGTAATTATTATTCTGTCTGCTTTTATGCATTTAATCACAAAAGAGCAGAAGACGAAGATATGAAATAAACCGTAAAGGCATCATAATCCTAAACAACAACAGAAACAAACCCACGCAGGCCCCTGCCAAACAACATTATAATATGAAATGACAAGTAAAACAGAGGGCCGGGGACATTTGTTAATTTTATTTTTGCCTCCCTCATGTTCATTAGGCAATAACACAAACTGGTATACCATCATATTTTTGTTTATCAACATTTCCCGAAGTGAGGGGTGCACCCGTAGTTGGGCACAAAGAGCTAACTAGGGGGGAAAGAAGGGGCATGGACAGACCTCTCAATTGAGCTCCATCTTGGGGGCGGAGAGAAGAAACTTTTAGCTATTACGACAGCTGAGACCTTTCAAAATGTGACCTGAGGGTAACTGATGCAGCGATATCTACCTGAATTTGCAGACAGCCTGAAATAATAGCTCTGAAGTGAGAATTGCCTCGTGCATTCCAACTGGGTGCTAATTCAGGTCATACTTTAAATGTCAACATTGATAAGCAATGAAATAGTTCACAAAGCATGTAAGGACGGAGAGGGAGGCTCATATTAGGGAAATCTATACTAATGTTTTCCAAAGTATGGGGCATGCCCCCAAGGACACGCAGGGGAGTGGTAGTACGGAAGATAGGATTAGAAGATGTATAAAATAAGATGATTATCACATCATGAATGTGCTTGGTCCCATTCTCCTGAAAGGCAGAATGGCAGCTCAGTATTCTAGCATTTAGGAAACGCGGCCCTGAACTGTATAGCAGGGATGCAGAAACTTTGCCCAAGTGAGGGTCCCCGTTGCCAGGAGAATGAGGTCTGAACCTTGATAGCATAAAACATGGTAGATTGCAGCTGCCTTTATCGTTAGTACAGAGTGGGTTGCAGAAATGATAGGTCATATTACAAGGACCCATTGCCAGCTGGGAACTGTATTTTGAGCCATGCCATATAGTTACCCTCCCCTGGGATAGTATTGCAGGTTAAATTCAGTTCAGGCTGCATTCAGATTCTGATTCCAGACAGATTTCAGAACAGTTTAGTGTTTCAGTCATTTTTGAGTTGTCATGAATTTCCTCCCCCCCCCCCCCCAATCTATTAATGAACTTTTCCCAGGGCTTAATTTGTGCCAGGACTTGCCTGGGTAGAGCCCTGGCACCTGTAGTGGCAGTTCGTAGCCCCGGCACCTCTGGGCTTGCCATGTCCGTTGTGAAAGTAAAAAAAAATTTGCGTGAGCCCCAGCACCTCTTTCATTACAAATTAAGCACTGACCTTTCCCATCCCTAGGTTGTTCTTTTCCCCTGTGTGGAAGCTTCCACACTTGAGATATTTGTAAAGAACCTGACCTTTTGCGTACCATTTGTAATGGAGATACTATGGGTCCTTAACTATAGCAGAGATGCTCAAAAATTAAGAGTGACACTAAGGACAGCAGGATGTTTTCTTTCCTCTCTTCTCTCCTTCCTTCCTTTCCGTCGGACTTGGAGGTGTCAGAACCGCTAGCTCTCAGTCTGTGTCCACAGGCCTAAATAGACACCTGTGTATTTGTTACAGTGGCGTTCTGTCTCCTTATAGCTGTGTGAGAACCTGGCTGTAAGCAGACCGTGTTCACTCAGTTCTCTGAGGGCATGTCAGCAGTTCCATATAACGTTCTACATGGGTAGCTGGACCACACTGTAGTTTGGTCTTAGTCACAATTAGCCACATAGACTGTTTTTTTGTTTGTTTTAAAGGGGAAAACTAATGTTATCTGGAAAGTTGATTTCAACACAAGTTGGTATACAATGTAATCCCTAGTTTAATCCCTATGCTATTGCGGAACAGGCTTTTCCCCTCTCCATGCCCTGATCTCACCTAAATTCTACTACAAATTCTACTACTCACCTAAATTCTACTACAATGGACATGTGCAGTTACAGGCAAATGGCAGAGGCTTTCCATTCTCCCCCTTGGAAAGAAAGAAGGAAGTTGTGGTCATGAGACACACTGAATGTCAGCAAAACTGGTTGCAGAATTCAACTCAATGGAGGAAAAAAAGATGAGATCTTGAATGTATTACTTTAACTCAGTACACATCACACACAAACACCACATCATGCAGAAAAAATAGCAGATCCATATACTGTGTCAATGATATGCAGATTAAGGCCTGCTAAATATTCTGCTGTGGCACAATATACCGGACAAAACACTCAGAGACCTTTAAATCCTTTAATCCACAAATACACACTCAGTAAATAAAACAAATGGTTTTCGTGGGAAACCCAATTACTTTGATTACAGCAGCTGAGGGAAATATTGTTTCTATTGTTTTATGCAGGAAAAATGGGGAAAAGACTGACAGAATTATCCTCTTTATCTCCTTGGGCAGACATCCCTGGAGTAATCCTACTGAAGTTAGTGGACTCGCACCATGGCTAGCTTTGGTTCATTGTCTTTCAACTTTAATCCCTGATCCATTGAGTCTGATGAGTGTCCTCCACATCCACTGTCTTGTTATTGGTGATGGAGGATAGTCTTTCCTGACTCCTTACTCTTTAACTTGGTCTCTATATTCTCCTTTGTCAGGCTTGAAGGCTACAATCCTATTCATGCAGATGTTTTTCAGGTTCTTTTTTGTTTCCATTGCCTAAATGGAGAGGCCCAGAATTCAGGTTTGGCTCCAAAGAAGCTTATGCTCAAACAAATGGGTTCGTCTCTAAGGTGCCACAAGTACTCCTGTTCTTTTTGTCTTTGTACTGTGCTTGTACAGCAATGATGGCTGCTCCTTGGTTCTATCGCAATAGAAATAATAATGCAAGGATGCATTTTTCTCAAAAATCACCAGGGGATAAGTTTGCCATTTTAAAAAAAGAAAAGGACAGTACATTTTGGTTAAAATGGAATACTTTAAGCTGGATTTCCCACACTCCATTCTATCAATCACACTTGTCTGTGGATATGGCTAGAAGCCTATGGACTGATGAATTGAACTGCTATCATGGGAAAACAATGCTCTCTCACTATAGTTGTCTCCCTTAGGAAATTACAGACCTATCTCAGTATTCGTGAGTTTTAAAACTGTCAGTGCCTGGTAAAGATGAGCAATAGCAATTCCAGGTGTTCTCAGCATTGAGTTTTGAAATTGTTTTCACCTCTAGATGCAAATGTCCCTTTCAAGGTGAAAAATGTCACACCAGAAAGGCAGAAAAGGTTCTAAGCAATTACATTGCTGAATGCCTTTCTATGGATTGTTGATAACTTCTAAATAGCTTCTTTTTAATAAATAATAATAAGACAAGAGCCTTTCATAATTTATATACAGGTTGGCTGCACTGGGGGGAAAAATAAGCTGTTGAATAAATCTGTAAGGCTATTTCCTGATTGTTGAAATCTATAATTGGTTTATTTATCAGCATTCAGCTAAGCTTTCCAATATATGCGACTAAGGCTGTCAGGTGATGCAGAAGGACTTAATCTAATCTCAGTGGGTGACACACCAAGTCCCAGATTTGATCTTAAAGTGCAAAACCATCATAATAGCCAAAAGCCCAGGCACAGATTACCTCCCATTTGTTGAAGATGTGGACACACTAAACTGATGCAGGAAATAATATGCAACTTCACATTTATAATATTCACCCATAGCTTTCTCTGCCATAGCACGTAGCTTCTTGAGATAGTTTTTTCATGTGATTGAATTGTGATAAATGCCAGGGAAGGAAACCAGGTTACTTATTCAATTGATAGAAAACATTACACCCATTTTTTTTTGAGGAGTTTTGGTGGAAGAATGGGGATTTAACGTATATGGGAAGATGATGGTTAGCTATGGGGCAGCTGTTATGATTGTGATGACAGTGATGAATAAGCATCAATATTTCAAAGGTGAGAGAGGTGTTTTTCATATATTTGATGATTTTCATGTCTTGCACACTTTTTTTTTAGAAGCCCGGAGAACACAGGATGGCCGATTGAAATGTATTTATTTATTTGGATTTATTTCAAAGACCTGCACAATGACCCTGTGACGTGTATTATCTCCATTTTACACATGAGGAGTTTGAGGCATGGATCTTAAATGACGTGTCCAAGGCTACACAATGAGTCCGTGTCAGAGATAGGCTTATAACTCTGCAGTCCTTATTATACAATCTCTTGAACTATCCACTAAACAGAGCATAATGCTGGGTATCAAGGAATGCAAGGGTTCTAATCCCAGCTCTGCTGTTGAGTCGCAGTGTAGCCTTGGACAAGTCACTTAACCTCTAGGAGTGAAATAAGGCTTAGGACATGTCTACACGGCAATAAATGACCCAAAGCCTGGCTGTGGCTGGCTGGAGTCAGCTGACTTGGGCTCATGGGGCTTGGGCTGAGGGGCTATAAGATTGCAGTGTAAATGTTCGGGCTCAGGCTGGAGGCCGGGCTCTGAGACTCTGCAGGGGGAGGGTCTCAGAGGCCGGGGTCCAGCCCGAGCCCAAACGTCTACATTGCTATTTTTATCCCCACACCCTGAGCCTGAGTCAGCTGACCACGGCTCTGAGACTAATGCCGCAGGTTTTCTATTGCAGTGTAGACGTACCCATAGAGTAAATGTGCAAGGTGTGTATGCCCCTGCCTCTCCGAGTGAAAGGAGGAGGAAGATTCTGGAACATAGTGATGGGTTTTCTGCAAACATGCTTGCAGAATTCTGATGTGAAAGACGAAAAAATCACAATACATGAACACGTGAGAGTGCTTCCTGGAAACCATTGTTTGCACTCACTTTGAAAAATGGCCCCGTAAGTCATGGTTTGGTAAATTCCCTTAAGTGAAAGTTGTTCCAACAATCATATATCATTTAATGCTTCTTTGAGTTTTAAACAACTCTTTTTCAAAAAACAATGTAAGCCGGATTGCAGTATTCTTGCCTTTCGTTTACCTTTGGGGAGCTAATGCATAGTGTGTCTGGAGAGACCAGAGAGACTACTTCGCATCCTCCCCAGTGGTGGCACCGAAAGAAAAGAGAATGTTTAAGTGGTACACAAATGGCAGAAATAAATCAGGGGGCCATTCAGTACTGAGCGTACAATATTAGGCTAAATGGTTGGAGTCAAAAATTTCTGTAAGATGTGAGAGGGTGATCAGCCGCTCAGTGAGGCATAACAGGCAAAAGAACAGGAGACAAAAGGCTGAAATAAATTAGCCTGAAGGTAAAGCAAGTGAAGAAAATACATAAATGAAACCTGGGTAATTGGAGGGAGGTCCTTTGAACCATCTGCTACTGGCTATTGTCAGAGACATGGTGCCACACTATTATTTGTGTCTCGCATTCTGTAGTCCCAGTCCAGCACAACACTTACTCACATGTTTAATTCCATCGTCTTCAAAAGGGCTGCACGCAAGCCCGGGAGGTTGCCTGCATGTATGAGCTTGCAAGATCGGGATGTAGGTTAGTTTGTAAACTCATGCGATTTCTGCACAGTTGGCTGTTTTGGCCTGAACACCCATTCCGTGTATGTTCTAAGCATCCCTGGAAGTTCATGGGAGTTTGGGCCAGTCAAGTAGAGCACAATGGACTCCTTTCTGAGCAGTCTCATGGCAGCAGTTGTATTTCCTTTGAGGGGGGATCTCAAAGCAGAGAATGAGCCTTTCCCCTTTCTAACTCCAGGACGCAATCTGGCTCCGGCCAGGGGAAGGTAACATCTGGGAGACTTTCACACCTCTTCTTGAGCGGGGAGCCTTGCCTGGGTCTGGGGGGATTTATCCTGTCAGTCTTATTCTCTTCAGTAGGGCAGCAGGTGAGGCCTGAGCTGCCGACAGCGCCAGTTCAGACAGTGCTGCCAAAGATACAGACAGACGAGCTCATGCTCACCGTGCGCTATTTATCAGGGCTGGATTGAAATTCTGGTGTGATATTTACACCCGTGCTCCAGTGCCACATCGTGTGCAGTGTGAGCTGCTTTGTGCAGGGGTGGGATGCCCTGTCAAGATGCCTCTGTCTCTATCCTAGTCTGGCTGGGATATGTCACCTCGTTCCCCTCCTCCTCTTTAACAGCTAACCTCCCTCCATGAGGTCCTCAGCTGAGCATCTTCCACCAAACGCCCACTGGTCTGGACTAGTTCCATCTTCTTGCCTCATGTGGCATGGCAGAGCAGTTTGGGGAAGTGGATGAGGGCTGGGTCACGTTACAGACAGAAGGCTAAGTAAGAGTGGCTGTGCAGGGGGCTCTCGGTTTTCTTGAACTGGCCTTGTTTGTATTACAAACACCCAGGATTTCAGCGATGAGTCTCATTGTTAGGAGTCTATGCCCTGGACAGAACTGAAAGCTCTTTCCATTACATCATATCAGAAGAGTAAATTTGTCTTGTTCTAGGACATGTTTTGTTTGATTTTACTAAAAAGTGCAGTTTAAAAACTAACCATTTTTTTTTTCCAACGAAAAATTCTTCCATTCAGTGTTGACAGCCACTTGAAATGCAGCCCTCACCTCATGCTCATGATTCCTTACCTACCAATTACATAGAGCCGTTTAGGCAAAACCCATTATGTATTCCTACAATGAATAGATCAACACTGTGCATCTATGAAACAGTCCATTGATATGGACATAATTAGATTTTTATCAGTTTCAGCTAGGTGCAACCATTTCATTATAACTGACCTGGATTAGTTTCTACGTGTCTCCCTCATTAAAATCTACAGCACCTGTGCTAATGGGTTTTGTTTCTATCAAGATATAATGAGGACTGGCATATCTGCATATTCTCCAAGCGAACCAAGAACAGAGACAAATACTCCATTTTATTACCATCTGACAGAGACATAATGATTGCTGAGAAACTCATTACCAATGTATTATGCAATGATTTAACTTGAAATCCTTGCCATGCTGCAGTCCAGCAGCAGCAGGCTTCTTGGAAGTGTTTGAGTTTATTTGTTTGAACAGAGAGATTAGCCCCTTCATACCAGTTCTGTGCTCAATAGAAATTCTATTTGTTGTTCTGATTAGGCATTGCCCTTGCTTTTGCAAGGTATTGGATTGCCTGAGGGTGCATTTCACGGTGGGATCATGCAATTTATGTAGCCAGATTTCTCTGATGATTATTCACACACGTGCCCCTTGCGAGGATGTGCAAAAAGCATGGGGGTAAAAATGATCAGAATTATTATCTTTCCTCTGTATGTTCTCTTCACCGTCAAATTCTCTTCCGCACCCAGTGTGCCACTTCGCCTACGTCTCCACTGGTGGGTGAGAGGGGCAGCATGTTCTTAACTTGGCTTAATGAAGAGATGGCAACTTGCCTTGTAACTCAGGCTGTCAACTCAAGTTCAGTACCAAGTATCCACTTGTACTCAACCTGCTAACCCAAGTTAAAAGCCTTGTCTTTACTGCTGGTTTAACCTGAGTTAAGAACGCATCTTTTTTTTTTTTCCCAGTGAAGACAAACCCGTGTTCTTCTTTCAAATCCCACCTCAGAGCCCAGAGACAGCAATTCCTTTCAGTGCAAACCACCATGGCTGAAAGGAAAAAAAGAGGCTTTCAGCTGGTTGTCTGTTTCACCAGCCCAGGAAGAGAAGCGAAGAACATGCCCAAGAACTTTTAAGGCATTTGCCCCAGGGCACCATTTATTGTTTGAACACAAATACATAACTAATGTAAACAAAGCAATTCCACTGACAGCGGGGAGAGGGGGGAGAGGAAGAGGGAGGGGGCATGAAGAGGACACACTCTTCCTCTTTCACTTTGGGTCCGGCTTCTGTTTCCTTGTATATCCCTAACCCTTTCCAAGATGATGCTTCTCCTGGTCACAGACCCCCTAATGTAGGATATTCTCATCCTTGGTGTCTGTGTGTATGGAGAGAGAGATTTTGCAGCCCGTACTCCTATCAAGTAGTATTTACTCACATGAGTAACCAACATTATTTTCAGCTGTAGGCTCCTCGGCCTGTGAGAAATGAGTTTGATGGTCTCCAGGGAGAAACATCCATATCACGTGGACCATTTGTTTTCACTAATGGCATCCAACCACTTTCAAAACTTAAATTAACATCAAGCTCGTTTCAGTTGTGATCTAGAAATGAGAGCTGTGGAAATCTCTACCCGCTCCATCTTCAAACGATGGGATGCAAATGTTTGCCGGCATTTTTCCAGGTGGGAAAATGATAATGAGAAATTGATAAAATAACCGACGTGCGCCTGAAAACAAGTATGAAGCTTTTTCAGTGTTCGGTGGTTGATCATGTAAGTAATTTAGACTTATTGTGTCACGGAGTTGTAAACATAATATTTCACCTAGGAGAGCTCCTACCGGTATACAGAGCAGACTTGAGCCATATGGCACATATGTCAAAATGAGAAAAAGGAGGTAAACCGCTCAATATGTAGAGTTAACAGATTGACTTCTAATTAAGATCAGATGGTCCCTACAATGAATCAAATACCCTGGAAGCCTATTACCAGTTGCCTAATCTTGGGTGTAAAGTTGTTATATAGCCAGATTTCTCCACTCGCTCACAGTCAGTGGAGTTTCACTGTTGAATTTATCTCTTAGTCTACAGTGGGTAAAAGGTTTGGGGCTAGGAAGCAAATCTATCCAGTGTACTGAACATTGTGGTTTTGAACTTGGCAGGTTCAAATGTGATGAGGTCTCAGTGTAATGGCTTTTATACTGTGATATCACTCTGGCAAAGCCTTGCTGGCATTAAGAAAAGACTCAACATACTAGCCAAAGAGGCTGGCATTTTGGAGATTGGCTCCCTGGAGCATGGAAGGCAAGAAAGGACCAGGAAGAGCTTTGTGTTGTAGGAGCCAATTCTGAGTACAGAAAAGGTCCTCACTGGGCTGCTCCTCTCTTGCTGTATGCTCTCCATCCCAGGGTTGCAGGTTCTAGCAGGCAATGTAGCATTTCAGCCTAATACAGACTGCTTAGTGTCTGCTCTAATTGCTCTGGAAAGTGTTGTATATTGCTTTAAAAAGAGGTGTCTTGTGACTAAGTCAGTGGTCTGTAGAATAAGATATTGGGAGATCCAAGCAGTGGTAGGTCAGGGAGATGGGACCAAAAGAGCATTATTCCCTTACAAAAGGGCTTGTAGGAGAACCACTGCACTAAAAAGATGTAACTACTGATTATTATCCCCAATAATTCTCACACATAAAAGAAACATTATGTTGATTGTGTTGACTAGAAAGAAATAAGGTCACTGCACAAAGAGGCTTTGGAGCATAGCTCAGTTATTGATGTTGCAGAGGATTATGCTTTAAATAAGTTCAGGGATCATTATGGCAAAAAATATTCCACACCATTCATTTTCACGTAAACATTCTGCTGTAACTCAGTTTAATAGGAGGGGCTATCTCTCTTCAAAACCCTATACATTGCTGCATACTAACAATAGTTCCTGCTATTTATTTCTATCCCACAGAGTGATTGAAAATGGGACAGTTAATCCCCGAAGCTTTCTACGGTATAATTATTAAATACAATACATAAACCCCCAAACTGAGGAGCCACATAGAATCTTATTTTGGAAACATTTTCCATGTGTTTTGATGCTTCCTTAGGGAGTAGGGGGTGGGAACTAAAACTTTTTAACGCTATAAAGGGGAAAATGAAAAAAGAATGAGAATCCATGTGGTAGAAAGATGTTCAGGGAAGAGAAGTGAAAATAGCTAGATGTGTTGAAAGCTATATAAACATAGGAATTGTTTTCCAGATCAGAGCAATTGTCCATCTTCTTCATCCTGTCCCTGATAGTAGCCAATATTAGATGCTTCAGAGGAAGGAGCAAGAAACCAAACAGAGGATAATTATGGAATTAACATACCCATAGAAGAAGTTTCTTTCCAGCATCATCAGTTAGGGGGTGGTCTATGCCCTAAAGCATGATTGTTTCTTGGAAAAAAACAAAGCAAAAACAACTTTCCTATCAAATGTGATTATGGATGTCCTCATAATCCATAGATATATCTAAGCTTTTTAATGGAACCCTCTATATTCTTGGTCTCGGTGATATCTTGGGGTGATGTGTTCCACAATTAATTATGTTTTGGGTAAAAGTACTTCCTTTGATCAATTTTAATTTTGTTGTCTTTTAATCGAAGTGGCTGTCCCCTTGTTTTAGTATTATGGGTTTTTGTATCTCCTTCTCAGTGAGTACCTACGTTTGGGGAATCTCTGATACAATATACCGATAACCTGAAAAGGTGAAGGACCGTGTACACTGTGAAACATGAGCTTGATTCAGTGACGTTAATGGCTTCACTTGGCTTTGGACCTGTGAAAAATTTGTAATAAGATGAAGCTGGTTTGGGCCCTTCAGAATGAAAGGCAATATATCCAGTATTACTATTGTGCAATGATATGAGATTGTAATTTGGTTTATTATTATAGTGCAGGTGGGCATAAGTTATGGAACATATTTCCTTTTGAGGAGAACAGATCTTTCAAAAATGCCATAAGAATTCTTCAATGGGTTTCTACTAGTTTCTGTTGGGTTCTACTGCTGTGTTTTAATAATCCTAGGGACCAGTAGACTATTAGACTTTTTGCTCAGTTCCAAAACTTAGCTGCCAATCTTAAATTGCAGGAACCATTTGCAAATTTTCAATGGGAATTTCCACTAGGGATAAGTGTACACATAAAGTGTTCCTTTTACGTTCTAAAAGACACCATTCTGTACAACATTATAGTGTGTGTTTAAAAGATCTCTCCATAGTTTATAATATGCTTTTAGGGACCCCATAAAATAAAATCTGTCTCCCACTGTGCTTTGTTCATTTGTCAGTTTCCCTCATGTTTCTATCTGAGCTGGAAATGAAAGTAGCTTTCTGTGCTCACTCCTTTGTTTGCACACCATTATCTGTGATGTTGGTACAGCTCTGAAAATAGTGTTTGATAGTTAATTTCTGCTGCAGAGCCATCAAACGGAGCACAAGAGTAAACAGCGTTCAGATGCATACTGCAACATACTGTGCATAAACATTTGCTATTTCTATGCTTTTTTCCAGAGTTTTCCTTGATCAGATAATTTTAAAAAGGTATTTTTTCCCCTGTGTCTCCTCTTTTGTCTCCTTTGTATAGGGGATGTGAAAAGTGCCAGACTGAAAGAGAATTAAATCCTCCACCGCACAGCACAGGTAGGGATAGTGCAAACTCCCCATTTGCCAATGTGTCTTACCTCTGAACTGGTCAAATCACTTCTAAAGGCCAAAGGACAGTTCAGTCTCCGTGCCTATTCAGGTCTTCATCTTCTCAACTGATGGCATTTATGGTGGCTGGCTTTAGTGATGTGGACACTTCTACAATTGGAAGTAATGGGTATGTCTACGCTGCAGCTGGGGTTTGTGATTACAGCACATGTAGACGTACCCAAGTTAGTTTTGATCCAGTTAGATGAAAATACCAAAGAGGTATTTTGATCTCCAGGTCGGTCTCCACCAGATTCTAAAAAATATAAACTGGGTCAAATGTTGGCTGTCATCAGACTGAATCTCTATAGTATTCCCTTGAAGTAGGACCCTGATTTTTCAGTTTGTTTATATTGTAAATATACACAGTATTGCAAGGACCAAACATTCAAAAATCACGAATCAGGCCCCACAAACTTGAGATTAACTGAAAAGATTTTTAAAAGATACATTTTTGCATGCTGGTCATATTTTTAAAGCTTTAATGCTCAGTTTGAGCATTGGCCTGCTAAACCCAGGGTTGTGAGTTCAATCCTTGAGGAGGCCACTTAGGGATCTGGGGCAAAATCAGTACTTGGTCCTGCTAGTGAAGGCAGGGTGCTGGACTCGATGACCTTCCAGATCTAGGAGGTAGGATATCTCTATTAATTTAATTTAACTGTGAGGGCTGTAGGTTTATTTTCCTTTCTTTAAGAATGAGAGCTAAAGTTCTTGTATTCACATGACTCCAAGAGCTGGCACTTTAATAAAAACACCAGATGTTCAAAATAAAATCATGAGAACTGGCCACACTACAACTGTCAAAATACAAAGCATAAATATTTCCACATTATATATATATTATTTTTATTATATAATATTATCATTATTACTTTATAATTTTTGAAGGCTACCACAATATGCTAGGTGAAATACACAAGTAATGGCACTTCATACTTACACATTCACAAAAGAGCAGTTTGGCATTAGAAACCTTAACTGGAATAAAAACAAGCAAACATTTAATTACATTTTTCTCGCGTGAACTGCGAGATAAACTGTGTTAAATTAACTAAGCAATATGGTCAAGCCAATGTGAGAGTGAATTTATTATGTGTTCCAGGCTTCTAAGAATACTAATTTGGGAACGAAATAGAGTGTTTTGCCTTAATACAATATGTTGTTCAACATCAAAAGACACCAGAGTGGAGATGGTAATAAAAAAAAAATCCCATTTATGTGTAGCATAGCAAAGCTGTTCACTAAATTTAATGCAGCGCTTATGTCGTCATTTTCATCTCCCCTATCAATCTCCTTCAATCTTTCTCTAGCCATTACTATTGCTAGATAAATGCCTCATCATGTCTTACTAGTTTGTATCCAAAGCCATGATTTGTAAGGACTAGTCTTCACACAAAAGTTGCAGTGGTTTGACTAAAATCACATTTTAAATTGACTTAAACTCATGCAAACTAGGACACTCTTAAATCTGTTGAACCCTGGTTTGTATCTTACGTTGTCAAGGAAAAGTGGTATAAACCAGGTTTAGGCTGAATAAAAAGCCTCTACGCAGAGGATTACACTGGTTTAACTACATCACAATTAAAAACACACTCTAAAATCCCACGAAAACCCTGGTGCAATTCTGTGTCGATCAGGTCCGAGTCCTTTAGACTGGATTGAAAAACTCACTATTTTGACTCCCATCATGTTGACTTCACGGTTTTTGAGTTCGAAACTGGCCTTGATCTACAGGCACCACCAGTCGGTGAAATTGTGCTCTTTACTCTTTGTTGGGTGCTAGACCCACTGGGGGAATGCCCTCCCTCTTGTTTCGGAAGACAGTTTGGCTCTAGTGCGTAAGTAATAGTACTTATGTGCCAGGCAGACAACACGGATTTTGGGGTGTAATCCAAAGCACTTTTAAGTCAGTGGAAAGGCTCCCATTCACTTCAGCGGACATTGGATTCAGCCCCAAATCCTTTTCTCTCTCCTGTAGTCTTAAAGGACTCCAGACAAGCTAAAGAAGCATGTCTCCCCTGCGCAAAAAGTGAGGAAGGGAAGATGGGAAGCAGTGTCCACAATTCCTGTGTGCTCTCTAGCTCTGCTATATGGGTTGGTGCATCGGTGATTATCTGGATCCCTGGGCCATTCTCTGCTACAAGGAGAATGCAATAGCTGTTGGAGATACTGCAGAGCTAAGGCTGCTGTAGGAATGAGGAAGCTTCTTGGGTGGAAAGCCTCCTTGTCTGGTCTTCACTCTCGGAGATCGCCAGACAGACTGGCCACTTGGACGGGGAAGTGTAGTCTAAGACTGGGCCCTATGTTGTTATAGTGATAGTGAGAGCTATAGGGCCCGATTCTGCAATTGCATCTGCACAGATGCCTTGTGGGGGCCTGTGTGGAGCCCACTCACACAGATCCAGCTTGTAGGATGAAGGTGATAGTTAGCTGTGTTCAATCTTCCACTACAAAGCCATCTCACATTTGTGTAGACCTCTGCTACTGTGAATTTTTTACATATATACAAATATAATATATATATATATATTATTATTATGTGACAGACCTAGACCAGTGGGGTACAGGAGTCTGGTAGAGGGCAAATATACTGGTCACTGGATGAGTAGTTTTCTGTTCCCTGAGTGACCAGAGCAGGGGCTGCACTAGAGTAATCAGGAACCTGCTAGAACCAGTTAAGGCAGGCAGGCTAATTAGGACACCTGGAGCCAATTAAGAAGAAGCTGCTAGAATCAATTAAGGCAGGCTAATCAAGGCACCTGGGTTTTAAAAGGAGCTCAGTTCAGTTTGTGGTGCGAGTGTGAGGAGCTGGGAGCAAGAGGCGCAAGGAGCTGAGAGTGAGAGGGTGTGCTGCTGGAGGACTGAGGAAGCACAAGTGTTATCAGACACCAGGAGGAAGGTGTTTGGAGGAGGCCATGGGGAAGTAGCCCAGGGAGTTATAGCTGTCATGCAGCTGTTACAGGAGGCACTATAGACAGCTGCAGTCCACAGGGCCCTGGGCTGGAACCAGGAGTAGAGGGCGGCCCGGGTTCCCCACAAACCTCCCAATTGACCTGGACTGTGGATTCTCCCAGAGGGGAAGGTCTCTGGGCTGTTCCCCAACCCACATGATAAATCTCTGAGGCAAGAAAATCCGCCAATAAGCGCAGGATCCACCAAGATAGAGGAGGAACTTTGTCACAATACATACACATACATACACACACACACCTCATTCTGCAAGGAAAAGTAGTTTGTATTAAGTGTGAACCCAAGGAAACACCTTTATGCTTTACTACGTTTCTACTTAGTTTCATTTTAGCCTTGAAGAAACTCACCCCAAGATTCACCCTATGCAAGAGCCTGGAGCTTCAGAAGCAGTTTTCATCGAGTGAGCTGGTCCAGGCAGAGTTGTATTAACTCAGTGGGTTTGAATATTCAGGGCAAGGTGGTCTTGGCTGAACATCTGGCATTTCTGTAACGATGCTATGAATTTCCCAATTGATACCAAGTTACCCACAAAAAAGAACAAGGAAAAAAAGTTATTTCACATTCTATTCTTTCATCTTCCAAGTCCCTAAGCAGTGGCATCAATTATCAAGTGCTTGATCCCTGCACGGAGCTGCGGTGGAAATAGTTTTGATTTTTACTATCAGATGGACTCACTTATCTCCAGCTAGGGATTAAGAAGGGTTAGAGCATTTCTGTGGGGCCCAGGAAACTAGGGTGTGGGATGGAGAGGAGATTGCTGGAAGGAAACCACTAAAAACAGCTAGGGTTGGGGAGAAGAATTCTGTTTGGTTGTCATTTCAGTTACCAACAAAGCCAGTCCCCAGAAAGGGGATACGTTTGGCTTATTGGAGTGGGGCTCAATCCTTAGCCCTGGTATGGATCACTACTCTTCCCACAGATTTCTCTGCAGCAGTGAAAACATGGTGTAGCCAGTTCTACACACCTGCTGTCACTGCATATGGTGTGGAGAGAGATGGGACTGGCGTGTGTTATACATAGCCTAATCCTCTACCGATGCAGCAATCCCTATTGGACTGCTGGAGCCAGTGTAGCATAGAGCAGCCTATGGTCTGCTCTAAATTATGCTGGAGACAGTTTCTCTCCTCCGTGGCCCCAGGATCTGGATGAAGTAGAAAGATAGCTTAGAGCCACCTCACCTACTCGCCTTAGAGAACGTCTGGCCCAGAGCGTGTACGCTTTATGAGGAGGAGGATGGGAACTCCATCTGTATACAGCAATAGGGGGTCCCTGTTGTGCCAAAATTGAGGCATGGAGAGTTAAATGATTTGCACAGTAAGCCTGTAACGGAGTTAGGATTAGAACTTGAACCTTCTTGGTTTGTTCTCCTGTGCTCACTGCATTGTTAGCTTTTGTAAAAGGGACCTGCTCATTCTTATGCAGGGCCGTCTTCACTCCATCTCACCGGTAACGTCACTGCAACTCGGGCTTAAGTGGCCAATTTCTTAAAAGCTGCTACAGTCTTTAGGCTCCTAATGATGCCTAAAACATGAAGTGAATTCCTATTCGGTGAGATTGAAACAAAAATAAAAGAAGATAGAACAGAAAATATATCAAAGCTTTCTCCTGACTGTTTTTCTTGTCTTTTCATGGGTGAATTACTATCAAGAAAGCTATGTATCCATGGAGATATGCATTATTATTATGATGATAATGACTGCAGGGGGTTTCCTGGTGAGGAGCTAATAACTGTAACCTCTGTTGAATAGACTCCCAGGTTGAAAGCTCTCTCTCTTTTCCCCAGCCCCATGATGCTAAACCTCCACAGGAGCTCTGCCAATTTCTGGGGTGGGAGGGTTTGGAGGAAAAGGGAGATGTTGCTTCTCACAGCACCATCCCCTGCAGTGTGTCTGTGGAAATCCACATGGGAGATAATAGAGCTGGGAGCAGTATTTGCCTCCCACCTGGTTCCATCTGCCATTGCTACTCCGTGTAACCTTGCCAATGACAACCTGGCTCCTGCGGCAGCTGCACTGCCAGGGTGATAGAGAGGGGGCAATGGAGCAGAGGCCGTACCTGCATGATGGCTCCTGGCTCCACATGGAACGGATGTCCTCTTCAGGTAGATTCCCATGATCTATGAGCATGGCACTGTAGCTCCTCCCACCATTAGGGACTGTGTAGAGAAAACACCAAGAGTGAAACATGAGAGAGCTCTCCTTCCCCTTCACCCCTGCTATGAGAGAGGGAAACAGATTTCCCACAGTTGCCCTGGAAACAAGAGCCTGGCTGACTTGTGTATGTGGACGGCCAAGTAGAAGAGGAGGCAGGTTGGAGGCCAACTTAGAAGCATGTTCAATTCTTGTAGATCACTTCCTTATTCAACAGACTCATTGTCCTGCCCTGTTGGGGGAGCTTTTAAAATTCCCTCGTATGTTTTGACGTGTTTTGGGATTTGCTGAAGGGTGTCAAGGCTGATATGGCATTTTTGTTGGTGGCAACCCGTTTAATGTTTCCGAGTACAGGGGCCCATAAATGCAAATTTATGATTTTGGCCAATCGGAGAAGAGCAATTTTCATGCTGAGCATATGGTTACTAAACAATATGATTAAGAAAAATACTGCATTCTGACTGGCTGACAGAAACATTTTAGTCAGAGCACAGGGTTTTGCATAACTGTGCAATGATTATCCAGAGTGCAGGAAATCATATTTTCTGAGTTATTCATCAGTAATAGTACAGCATCTCCAGATTCTGATTGGCTGAGCAAGTCTATTTTAGTGTAATGCAAAAAAGCCACACTCTGTGGCCAATCAGAATGCTCCTTCATTTTAAATAATTTTACAGGAGATAAAAAAATTCACGGTTATTCATTATCATCTTGTTTCTGTTCTAGGTAATTGATTTTTGCATTGTTGCTCTGCTCCTCTCTCTGTGTTAGTGAAATTTAATTGACAGTAAAAGCAGGGGAAATTAAAGGGATTTTAATCAGTCAGACCACAGTATCTGTTTTAAAAGGAAAACTGGAGTAATAGTAAAATAGGCTAGTACATATTCTTCCTTATCCATTTTGCTATTCATTACTGAACGGATGATAATGCCTACTTTGCATTTTTAATCATACAATTGCTTTTTTTAAATTAAAAATCTTCCTAGGAATTTTTATGGTCAGGGTGGTCAATAAATGTTGTTTGCCTTCCAACTGTGCTCTCAACTTTACCCGGAGACCAACACTATGTATAAAGAGTAGTAGTAATCTGAGGCCTGATCTAAAACCCACTGATGTCTGTAGTAAGACTCCCATAGACTTCAAAGGCTTTGAATCAAACCTCTTTGGACTCTTAATGTAGAAAAGCATTCCTATTCAGGAACGCTCATAGTAGGTACTTTAATTTTAAGCTCATGTTTAAGTACTTTCCTGAATCAGGGCCTTAGTACATAAAACCTGCACGGTCTAAAAATGACTGTTATGGTTCACAATAAAATGCTTGTTGTAAAATTAACCATGAATTATTTTTCTTTTGAAATTCTATCAGTTTTTTTATGTTAATAAATTTGCTTTATGAATATAGACCCCTTTTGTGACCTTCATCATCTTCTTGCTATCTCTAAATTCCTGCTGGGTGCTTTGAAACAATAAATGAGTTCACCTTGATGTTCTCTAGCAACATTGCTAGGAAATACAATCTCCTCATGTTAACCAAAGGTACTGAACAATTCTCATACAGTTTAAGCTTTTCTTATAGTGCAAAGCAAATAGGGATTTAAAACGTCATGTTTATTGTCCCCTCTTCTTTTCTTGAATTTGCAACAATAGAATCAGATGCTCATGTTAAATGGCTTTGTGGAAGAAGTGAAACAGAAATTTGCTGGAAGATCTGAGCGTCTGCAATTTACTACGCACTGTATAGTGGAGAACTCAAATACAAAGACATGCCAGTGACTCCATGAAGTCTGCTAGGACCTTTGCTAGAGCTAGTATGTGGAAGGTTCTTAAGCCCAGCTCCTCAAAGGTATTTAGGCACCCAACTCCCACAATAGAAGTTTAGGCACCTAAGTGCCTTTGAATATCTGGGCCTTAGATACTACAGCTATGGTCATCATTATAATCTCCACAGCCAGGTAGGTGGGTAGGTTTCTAGCAGTGAGAAAACAGAAGCTTTAGAGAAATGTGTTTCTAACAATATTTTGTTCTCTCCTTTCTTTTTGTGTGATGTGCGGCTGACAAACTGCCTTAGAGAAAGCAAGAACCTTTCCAAAACTTGACCTGCCCCTGGACAGCTCCTTTTGTGAGGTAGGAAACACTTGGTGACATGTTTGGGTGCCTCCCCACCCGCCAGTGATCCACAATCCAACATGCTGTGAATATACTCACAGGAGGTATTCAGCTCCTTGTAGCGTGGGGCTTACAATAGACACTTTTGCACAGTGCCTTTTTTTTTTTTTTTTTTTTTGAGTTAGTGTCCTTAGACGTGTTGCAGCCAATTTTAGGGTTGATTGACATAAGAAGTTATGTTTCTCTGTCATCATTTCTGGTTCATAGTTCAATGCTTTGCTCACTATGGGCCTGATCCAACTCCACTGAAGTTAATGGGAGCCTTTCCACCGACTTCACTGGACTGTGGATTAGCTCCCATGTGTGTGTGTTTACTAAATTACATTGCATAGCTTTGAGAAGATCACTACATGGGTATAATTATGCTCATTCTAAATTTCCACCTCAGTTAAACACAGCAGGGATTTCGCAAAGCAAGAATGTAAATGGTCTTGTCCCAAATATGAAATCAAACGACTGTTCTTTCTGCCCTTGCTCACAGGCTGCTGATGGACTGGAATGCAGGTTCTTTCTATCAGGCTTTCTGCCTTCACATGGAAGGTTATTTACTCTGTCATGTGGTTCTGGTAGATCTTGTTAAAATGATGCTATCAGCTTGAAAATCATATTTACAGCTAAAAAGGTTTGTGCTTCCCAAGTAACACCAAAGATGGTATAAATTGACTTTAGCAATGCTTTTGATATGGTCTCCCACAGTATTCTTGCCAGCAAGTTAAAGTAGTATGGGCTGGATGAATGGACTATAAGGTGGATAGAAAGCTGGTTAGATCATTGGGCTCAATGGGTAGTGATCAATGGCTCCATGTCTAGTTGGCAATTGGTATCAAGCAGAGTGCCTCAAGGGTCAGTCTTGGGGCTGGTTTTGTTCAATATCTTCATTAAAGATCTGGAGGATGGCATGGATTGCATTATCATCAAGTTTGTAGTTGACACTAAACTGGGAAAAGTGGTAGATATGCTGGAGGGTAGGGATAGGATTCAGCGGGACCTAGACAAATTAGAGGATTGGGCCAAAAGAAATCTGATGAGGTTCAACAAGAACAAGTGCAGAGTCCTGCATCTAGGATGGAAGAATCCCATTCACTGCTACAGACTAGGGACCGAATGGCTAGGCAGAAGTTCTGCAGAAAAGGACCTAGGGGTTACAGTGGATGAGAAGCTGGATATGAGTCAACAGTGTGCCCTTGTTGCCAAGAAGGCTAACAGCATTTTGGGCTGTATAAGTAGGAGCATTGCCAGCAGATCAAGGGACATGATCATTCACCTCTATTCTGCATTGGTGAGGCCTCATCTGGAGTACTGTGTCCAGTTTTGGGCCCCCCACTACAAGAAGGATGTGGAAAAATTGGAAAGAGTCCAGCAGAGGGCAACAAAAATGAGTAGGGGGCTGGAGCACATGACTTATGAGGAGAGGCTGAGGGAACTGGGATTATTGCGTCTGCAGAAGAGAAAAATGAGGGGGGATTTGATAGCTGCTTTCAAATACCTGAAAGGGGGTTCCAAAGAGGATGGATCTAGACTGTTCTCAGTGGTAGCAGATCTCAGAACAAGGAGTAATGGTCTCAAGTTGCAGTGGGGGAGGTTTAGGTTGGATATTAGGAAAAACTTTTTCACTAGGAGGGTGGTGAAGCACTGGAATGGGTTACCTAGGGAGATGGTGGAATCTCCTTCCTTAGAGGTTTTTAAGGTCAGGCTTGACAAAGCCCTGGCTGGGATGATTTAGTTGGGGATTGGTCCTGCTTTGAGCAGGGGGTTGGACTAGATGACCTCCTGAGGTCCCTTCCAACCCTGATATTCTATGATTCTATGATTGTCATAAATATAAAGGGAAGGGTAATAACCTTTATGTATGCGGTAACATAAAATCCCTCCTGGCCAGATGTACTGAATCTTTACCTGTAAGGGGGTTAATCAGTTCAATTAACCTAGTTGGCACCTGACCAGAAGGACCAATGGACTTTCAAATCTGGGTGGGGGGGAAGGTTTTGTTTGTGCTCTCTGTTTGTTCCCTCTTGGGACAGAGAGAAAGAGTCCAACCAGGTTAACGAGTTCCTAAAAAGATACCTGAAATAATACATATAAAATTACAGAAATTGTAAGTAAAGGCGAAGAAATGTGTTAGATTATCTTTTGTTTTAGCTTGTGAATTTTCCCTATGCTAAGAGGTAGTTTTATTCCTGTTTTTTGTAACTGAGAAGTTGAGTCCAGAGGGGAGTCCTCTGTGTTTTAAATCTTTTATTACCCTGTAAAGTTACCCTCCACCCTGATTTTGCAGGTGTGATTCTTTTACTTTATTCTTTATAATAAAGTTCTTCTTTTAAGAACATGATTGATTTTTTTTAGTGTTCTAAAAACCAAAGGGGTTAGTCTGTGCTCACTTTGTTGACCTATTGCTTAGTATATTATTCTCAAGCCTCCCCGGTGAAGGGGCTTGGGGGAATATTTTGGGGAAATAGGGACTCCAAGTGGTCCTTTCCCTGAATCTTTGTCTAAATCACTTGGTGGTGGCAGAAATACCGTCAAAGGACAAGGAAAGGAATTTGTGCCTTGGGGAAGTTTTTAACCTACGCTGGTGGAATATAAATTTAGGGGGTCTTTCATGCAGGTCCCCACATCTGTACCCCAGAGCAGAGTTGGGAGGGAACCCTGACAATGATAAATAAAAGTGAGTAGAGAGAGATTTATTTCCAGTCTGTTTACTTCGAACATTTGACTTCATCACGTACTATATAATCAGTGCCACTGTTACGAGTATGGTCGGTTGCACTTCCTGGCTCCAATACTAGCATGATCACATCCTCACTTGCATGCATTGCTTGCAGGGAGCTCATCTGGAAGGAAGCAGAAGAGCACCACAGAATTTTTTTAAACCAATGTTTTCCCCTAAAACATCAAGATATACTGCATAAAGAGGGCTCTGTCAGAAAACTGAAGTTTTTGTATTTGTCACTGTTGAAAAAATTAAGTAGGTAGTGCCCCTTTAAGAACTACTGTTTTATAAATATACTTCCTTTGGACTGTTTGTGTTTTGGACTAATTGTGCAACTCGCTCTCACAATATGGGTGTGCGCTGTGGCCTGCACTATCTCAGGATTCCAGGCTTACCACAGGACGTGGAGAGAGAAAATAACAGTCCAAGGAGAGCCAGCAAATTGAATAGAGGGTGTTTTATCTCAATCCAGGCAAAAAACCCTGTAAATGGGGAAACATAGACAATTACATAAGAGTGAAAGAAAAACAGGCTAATACTCTGCGAGAGAAGGAAACTAACTATTCTCCCAGAGATCCAGGGGAGAAGAGAGATCTGGTCCAACCTACATCTGTCAACGTACCCCCTGTCACTCATGTGATATTCCCTTTAAAGATTTCTGGGTAGGATATTTCCCCAGCACCAGGTTTGAAGGTAGTGGCCATTGCATGTCTCCAACCTTCTTGCTTTTTCCATCTCATTCCTGTCCTGTTTCCGGACTCAGTAAGCTAAAAAATTTGCTGTGTATTGACAAAGACCTATTCATCTCAAGCAGCAGCTTTCTGCAAAGCTTAAGGCTAGTCCTGATGTGAAGTCTGGAGTGGTGGGTAGTGCAGTCTGTGCACCTCACTTGGCACTGTGGCTATTGCTGTGAAGTATAAAAGTGAGAAAATCAGTAGAGTGGTATGGCTTTCTTTGCCTCTTTATAGCACCATAAAGCATACCCAAAACAGCAGGATTGGGAGCCAGGGAGGTGGCAGGACAAAGTGAAGTGTAAATTCGTCCATGCAAATCCTCTGGGGTTTATGCTGTTTGGAACGATCCACTGAGGAAGCTAGATGATACTTCATTGCCAGGCATGCTATGGTGAGAAAGTTTAGGCTGCATGATTAATGAAAGGCAAGTAGGTGGCATTGGCCAAAAACCCTCTGAGGAATTATTATTTATAATAATACTTAGCTCTTCGATAGCGCTTTTCATCAATAGATCTCAATACACTTTATAAAGGAGGTTAGTATAATTCATCCTCATTTTACAGAAGGGGAAACCGAGGCACGGGGAAATGAAATGACCTGCCCAAAGCCAGTCAGCAGCAGAGCCAGGAACAGAACCTGCGTCTGCTGAGTCTATTCATTAGGCCACACTGCTCTGAAAAGAAAACAGAGGGTTTGTCTGCATGTTGCCTTAGTCTACACTACAGGGGTGTAAATTCTAGTGTGCACTAGCACTGCACACTAACTGGCATCTGTGGACCGTGCTGGCATGCACCAAAAGTTCTCTAGTGCACATTCATGTAGTCCAGTTTCAAACAGCCCTCTATTAATGTGCACTAGTCAAGTTCTAGTGCACACCAGCAGAGTCTCACAGGCCAGTTAAAACTAGTGCACACTAGAATTTACACCTGTCTGGTGCAGATGAAGTCAAGGTGTAGACAAGTTCATAGCGTAAGTCCAATTCTCAGGCACTGGGCTCAGCACTGTAACTTTGCTCATGGAAGCGTCTAACTGGATTAAAATGGTTTCACCTTTCAACCTGAGGCAGTCTTTCCAATGGCTTTATTCAGCCCAGTGGCGGCTCCAGGCACCAGTGCTCCAAGCGCGTGCCTGGGGCGGCAAGCTGCGGGGGGCACCCTGCCGGTCCCTGTGCAGCCGGCAGTCAGGCAGCCTTCAGCGGCATGCCTGCGGGAGGTCCGCTGGTCCCGCGGCTTCGGCGGCAATTCGGCGGCGGATACGTTGAAGCCGCGGGACCGGCGGACCTGCCGCAGGCACGCTGCCAAAGGCAGCCTGACTGCCGTGCTTGGGGCAGCAAAAAAGCTAGAGCCGCCCCTGATTCAGCCAAGCCTGTCTCAAAGCCTTTGGCGATTTTGGCTGAGATTTTAGACTGGTATTCGGAAGCTTTCAAAACATCCAAAGGGCCACTATCTCGGCTTGCTGTATTGGCATTTAACAGCTCCATGTGTCGTCATCATTCTTACCCTTCCTTGCTTTTCTTCGTTCCCTTTCAGCTCGTGGATGTGGAATAATCAGAGCAGTTGTCATTTGAACTCAAGGTGATACTTTCCCCAAAGCTGATCCAGCTGCGAATGCATTCACTTTTCGTAAGAGCACTGAGTTCCAGGTACATTCGCTCACTCTCCCCCAAGGGAGATAGCCAGATGGCATTCTTCTGGAACCCGCTCTGACCCCAGATTAGTACAAATGCATACAAAGCTGTTTGACATCCCTGTCACTGGGCAGCTTGAGCACAAAATAAAGAAACGGAACGTGAGAACATAAAGGCAAAGCGCTTCGCTCTGTTGCAGCCATGCAGTCCTTCTGTGCCTCTTCCTCATTCCTGCACCCACAACATGGCAGTCGGGGGGTGAGCCTGGGGCAGGATGGTGGCAAGACATCTGAGGATAGAGACAGTTTGTAGAATTTTTAAATATGCCACCCAAACCCAGGCTCCGGTGACATTTTTCCCTAGGAAAATGTCCTTACTGCTGCAGAATGAAAGCTAGCGTTCTTTTTTTCCCAAGATCCAGGCTCCTGCCCACTTACTGATTGCACAGCAATGTCCTCTTGTTGTCCTGTTGCTTCTATTAGCATCGTTTCTGGGGTCAGTGCTTCTCTGAACATGCCAGGGTAGTCGCTGAGTGGAGGCTTTGTTCTATGTAGCGGGATCAGAGAGCTGTGCCCCTTGTTCTGAAATACCAGGGATGTCCTTGTTTTCCAGCAGGGGAGAGAGGAGCACATATTTACAGTTTCCCATAATTATATTTTATGATAACCTGATGCTAGTGTGAACACCGCGCTGAACATAAGGTACTAATTGTATGCGTCCTACTGAATAATGCAAAGCAGTAACAGTCCTTAGCCTTGTACTGTCTGAGAATTATAGAATCTCTCCATCATTGAAAGCTCATAAACTTTTAGCAGACAGAGAAACTAAATCTACACACAAGGTTGTCATTGTCTCACTCTCCTATTGGGAGCATAGGAATTGCTGTACTGAAATACAGCAAATAGCTTGTCTAGTCAGATTCTCTGTTTTCAAACTGGCTAATGTGCCAAATGCACTGAAGGAAGGAGTAAAATGCCTAATGGCAGCTCATTAGCTTGTAGGTTTCAGCCTAGCTCCTTTGAAATCAATGGTGCTATAGTGACTTCTGCTAGCTAAGGATCTGGCCCCTAACTGTGCAGTTCTCTGCTACTGTGGTGGGTAGGGGAGAGAAGAGGGAGTATATTGCATTTAAGCTAGAAATTTGATGGAAATGAAAGGGAGGAGGGGAGAAGCAGCTCTGTAGGTGGTATTTGTAGTCCCAGGTGACCTGATTCATAAAGTTGAATTGCACGCTGGAGCCAAATATCTCCAGAGTTCAGGTGTACAGATGCAGAGTCTGGTTTGGCAAAGATCTTTTCAACAAGGGTGGTGGATGTTACCTGCACAGGGCATAAAACAAAAAGAATTGGCCCCCTCGGAAGAAGTTTGCCTGTGAGATAGAATTGTCTGTTCACTTAAAGCACAAATAGGGTGACCAGATGTCCCGATTTTATAGGGACAGTCCCAATATTTGGGGATTTTTCTTATATGGGTGCCTATTACCCCCCACACTCTGTCTCGATTTTTCATACTTGCTATCTGATCACCGTAAGCACAAAGGCAAAAATCAAGACAGGGCAGGGAATTGGCAGATCACTGATGTGATTCAGTACTAAGCTTCCTAGCCTTGAAAAGTGTTTCTATGAGCTGTTAAACCTGACCATTGATTTTAAATACCTGGCCCAGACTGTGGGCATCAAGCTCTCCAGAAAATCTGGGCCTTACTATGCAACAAGGCATCATTCCAGTTGCTGAAAAATAATTGTTTAACAAGAGTAGCTTAACACACTTTGTGGAGTCCTGGGCCGAAAATGGATAGAGCTGGGCTCAAGTCCTGCTGTCTGTTGTGCTGGAGTTTGGTCTTTCTCATTAACCTTCCCATGCTCAAAGCAAGGCATTATTCCTCCCTGGAGCACCAGCATGCTAGGAGAGATGTCCTCTAGCTAGCATGTATGCTATAAAGAAGAGCAAAGTTTGGTCCCCAGTGTGTTCCTCTTCAGTACCCCATGGAGGTGGGCCCCAGTCATCGGCTATTCTTATGGGTAGGCTACATCTCTGGACCCCTTTGCATCAGTGATGCTACTTGGACAGGATTCAGCCCTCGAGGCGGCATTTAAATCTATGGGATTCAGCCTCGGACCTGTAAGTGATCCTGTGGGCATCACTCATGTCCCCGAGTATTTCTGTAGATCCGTGAGTTTCATGTTGTGTGTATTCTGACAAGTAAACAGCCGTGATTAAATTGAAAGCCCTGAAGCAGGTAAGGGTTATTGTCACACATGGCTAAAAGGTTCAAAGCATATAATTATTTTTCTCTGTTTGCATCAGGAGTGCCAGCTGCCAATATATAGCAATACCAGGAGCTATGGCTCACTATTGATCCTGTTTCTGTCAGTTGCAATATTTGCAATCAGTATTATAAAGTGCAAATTGTTTGGTAAATGGCACGGTCTGTGAAGGTCAGGTAGATTAGCTTTGTCACTGTAAGGGACAGGCAGTGGCTTTCCCAGTTTGGTACGTGGTCCCTTGCCTGGTTGCATTTACTTTTATTTCTCCCGGAATTTGCCTGGAATAAGGGTAAATTTATATTTTTTTGAGAAAAGACACCATTGCAGCCAATTCTGCTGGTTTCCATAGATTTTTCTGTTTAAGCCAGTGTTTGCCAAACTTGGGACGCCGCTTGTGTAGGGAAAGCCCCTGGCGGGCCGGGCCGGTTTGTTTACCTGCCGCGTTCGCAGGTCCGGCCGATCGCGGCTCCCACTGGCCGCGGTTCACCGCTCCAAGCCAATGGGAGCTGCTGGAAGCAGCACGGGCAGAGGGATGTACCAGCCGCTGCTTCCAGCAGCTCCCATTGGCCTGGAACAGCAAACTGCGGCCAGTGGGAGCTGCGATCGGCCGAACCTGCGGACGCGGCAGGTAAACAAACCGGCCTGGCCCGCCAGGGGCTTTCCCTACACAAGCGGCGTCCCAAGTTTGGCCAACACTGGTTTAAGCCAAAAATGGTCAATAAGATTTTCTTAACAGCAAAGGAAAGCTGCTGCCATGTAGGGCTAATTCTGGCCTTCCGTTAATGTCACAACGTGCAGCAGTTATTTCCCCCTGAGGTTTGTTAGCTTCTTTCTTACCCTTCTGAACAAAAATCCTAGAATAGCTCTCTCTGGTATAAATAGCTTTCTGGATCATGCTAGCAGCTAATCTGGAAAGCAAATCCCCTGTTTTGGTAATTTCTAGATTGTCTTTCTGAACAAAAGACGCTTTCCCTTTATTAGCAAGTTCTGAAGGTGAATATTTCGAGTCTGTTGAGTATACGTTTTTAACTCTGTCCATCAAGTTATTTTTAAAGGGCCACCCTGGGACATACTCAAAAGATACACAATAAGAGGGGCAATACATGCTCTGTCATGCCATATTGATCTGTTCTATAACTCACTAGGTGAGGAACTTGTTTAGTACATTTCATAGTTTCAAACTCTGCTTTGTCAAGCAGCATTAGCATTGGGCAGCATTTTTTTTTTTTAAAAGCAAAGTTTGTTGTCAAAACCTAGCCATCCTCAGCAATGAAGGGATGTCATTTAATCGCCAGTGATATCCCCCCATTCAGCTTAATGTTGAAACCAGCAGCCCACTTCCTTGTGTGTCAGTTTCCTTCTCCAGGATCTCTGGGCCTCCTGGGTATTGAGCTTGGGAATGAGATACTCTTTGTTCTGAGAAGCGCTGCACCGTAAAGGTTTGAAACAAAAGTCTTGTGTCTGTGACCTTTAGCAGCCTTCAGCATGAATTAACAGTCCGCTCTTTCATTAGGAGCGGAGTCCAGGCTCACGTACTCCTGATCTTGATCTCATATACTGCACATACTGGTGGTTCATTCTGATTTTCTAGGGTGGAATATTAGCTGCAGCTCCGCTCCCTTTCTGATCTCTGTGATGGTATGGCTACACTCACGATACAGACACTGGGAGGAGAGTACAGACACTGTATGTTTCCCCTGCCCCTAGCTCGGGTAGAAACGCCAGTACAGACAGTGAGGTGATAGAGTACAGACATTCCAGAACTACATGTACCCCACACATCACTAGAAGAGTAGACAAGACATGAATGCACCCATGTGGGCAAGGTCTCTTGCCCTTCCCTGTCTCAGGGTGGAATCTCACAATTCATTCTGTCTTCGACTACGGCCAGGCTTCCCTACCCTGTGGGGTACCCACAGCGTATTACCCTCCAGGTGCAACTGGGTTTCATGCCTTTGCATTTCTTCCCCCCAGGACCCTGTGATGAATGATATACTGATCAGCAGCCTTAAAACAATGTGTTTTATTTAGCAGTTGGTATAAAGCATTAGAGAGGATTTTAAAACAGCAACCAAACCTAACTCGCTTTCAAAAATCCCACCCTATGTCCCTTAGGAAAATGAGACTTAGGCTCATACATCACCTAGGTGCTTTTGCAAATTTTACCCGTCGACTCCACTATCTGAAAGGATGTAACCTTCAGGATGATAAATGCCTCATTTAAAAAAAAATATGACAAGAGAGTCTGAAAATCTAGCTATAGAAAGGAAATAGAATTCTAGGAAAGAAAAACAAAGATGGGAGAGAATGGATTCAGTGGACCACAGCACAACAGATTTTAGAAAAATGACTTGGAACAATTTATTTTATAACAACATTCTATAATCCTATAATCCTTTGGAAAGCAAAGGGAGGGACTGCAGCTTTCTGCCCTTAGCGATTGCATGCTGTGGCTTTATTATTAAACCACAATAATTAAATATTCAACCTGAAGAAAACATTCATGCATGCAGGAGGGCAAGAAATTGAAGCCCTGGCTAAGAAGCTGTAGAAGGTACTTTTGTATCTGCAAATACTTTTGGTTTTGGAAATAAAAACAATAAAGTGGATGCTTTGTAATCTGGGATCTTATGAATGTAAAACCACTCTTTGGATAGCTTTTGTCTTTAGCATCTCACTGTTCCCTAAAAGCTGGCCTTTTTCCTCTCAGATAATGTTGTAACCTTTTTCTGTAAGAGTTATTACTAATTTTGCCCCACATGAATTTTCTCAAGTCTTAGAGCTGATGTGGCAATCCTCACTTGTTGGAGTAACCCCGATGGCCTTACAAGTGTTATAGTCACTTAAAGAGTTCTAGTAAATGGGACTGTTCATATGAGTAAGGATTGCCGAAGCAATCATGCAGGGAAGTGTAGATTCATCTTCCAAAGTTGGGATTCCTTCACAGAACTAGGGACCTGATCCAAAGACCAGTGAAATCAGATGAAAGGGTCCCATTGACTTTATTGGGCTTTGGATCAATGTCTATACCCCGGATCAGCAAAGCATTTAACCACACGCTTAAGTCTATCCTTGTTCAGCAAATCACTTCAGTGCATGATGAATCCCAGTAGAGACTTAAGCAGGTGCCTAGAGTTAAACACGTTTAAGTGCTTTGCTGAATAGGAATAGAGTGCTGAATCAGGGCCTACGTTGAGTGTCACAGCAGCATTTTCTTCTGTAACATGGCATGACGTGGTCCTCCTTGGTACAAAGCCAGGATGAGTAACTTAATGTAGACTTAAAGAGCCTGGCCCAAAGCCCATTGGAGTCAATTGGGAGTCTTTCCTTCTTGCACCCACTGGACTTTCCATACACTGTGTGTTGGCCAAACCTTTGTTAATGAAACTCTTTTTGGTACAATGGAAGATTTCATTAGATAAACCTGTTCGCAGTGTGACTCTTTGTGATGAACTGGGAAATCGCTGCATTATATTTTCTAAATATAGTGTATGCCTCTCTGTGTTTGTTGTTAAGGGGTTACTTGCTAAGGAATTAGAGGAAAAAGGTGGCTAGGGGAGCCAAGCAGGAAAGGTTAAAAAAAAAAGGCCTAGATAAGGAGCATCCCCACAAATACTATAGCTGGGGCCCATCCCTGGTGCCATAGCTTGTTTTGCCAAGACTGAGAAGAGAGAGACACAGGGAGGGCAGCAAGCAGGCTGGCTTTCCCAACCCAGAGACGGGACTAAGCTGGACCTACCAGAACTCTTCACAGAGAGGTTAAATTTAGTAAGGAAATATGCCTATGGGGCTCTGTGGTGTTAACCTGTTTCCTAAATCCTGTAAACCCTTTGGTAATTACAAGCTATTTTGTTTTGAAGATGCTGGTGCCGAGTCACTTTCATCAGCTGCTGTCACAAGCTCCCTGAGAAAAAGGGCTTTCAGGTGCTTGACGTTGTTGGATTAGCATGGCTGCTGCCCAGAGACCGAGTCCTAGAGTGGTTGGACCTCCTGGTTGTTCCCAGAGTGTGGTGGAGGAAGCCAGGCTGTCACCTAAGTGGTACCCTTGTGATGGATTAAAAGGGGTTTAAGATGCAGTTTGCTCAGTGAGCATGACTCTTAAAAATAATCCTGTTTAGCGCATCTCCCGTTAATAATTCTACATTACTTTTGTCCAATCTTTCCTTAGCCACACAATAATGAACAAATGCCATCTCTATTTCAAAACTGTGCAAAAGAGGAACAGAAATCTCTCTCCCTTATTATCTGATATATCAAATGACAGCCAGATGTGTCAAAAATGGAAACGTTATCTTGAAGGGATTTACTTTTGTAATTTCTGCTAAGGGATTTTTTTTTCCTACCAAACCGTTAATATGTCACTTGGAGGTGGATTTTCTTCAGCTCTTTGTTTTTATTTTCCCTCTGTGGTGCTTTTCTTTGCATCGATATTTTTCTAGTATATTATCTTCATGACTGAAATCTTTTTATCTCTCAGTGATGTAGGAGGAAGAGTTACCTGTTGCTACATCCTTCCACTCTCTGGAGATGTCTAGTAAAATATCAATCCTCTTCTCCCTCTGAACATTTCCAGCTGACAGCCACAAATCAGGCCTCTATCACTTTTTGCTTGGGAGTTGTCAATGTCATTTCCTGTCTAGGTTCTCTCTAAACTCTGGTGAGCATGGTGATTGTTGCTGTTGATTTTCAGACATGCCATGTGTTGTCAGTCAAAGTCAGGAAGGATGTCTTAACCTAATTACAGCTTTTGTGAGGGAACAAACTAATCAGCGGAGCTCTAATTCATTATTTCCAAATATAGACTTAAATATATACGTGTGTGTAATACGGTATTTCTGCTCTGTGGTCTCTGGGATCTACCACAAATCCTACGAGAGAGGAAGCAGAGTGTAGATGTTACGCATCTTGTAGCTAGTTTATTTCTGGGGATTGACCAAAGGAAGTGGACAGCAGGATATGCGCAGTTGTTTTCCCCCCTCTGCTTAACCAGACATGTTTTGACTTGTGTGTGTGTTTTTAGATAATTAAGCTACAGAGTGTTCAGTTCTCCGTACACCTACTTCTGCAGCTGCTGCAGGCATTCTGCCGCTTTATTCCGCCCCCCTCCTCCAGTTCCTGTGGCCAATGTACTGCTAACAAAAGCGTTGTCTGAGCTTTCTTTTTAATCTTGAAGGTGGGCTGCCCTACGGGGATTGATTTTCCTGTTTCTCCTTATAAATCTTCTCTGCAAATGTCAGTCTGTTCCTGTGCCACAGAGCAGATGGGTACCTCAGAGTGTACATCACACTTGTATTCTTTGAGTCTACTCAGTGTAAGTGTGGCAGAATAATGCTGGAAATGAACAGTTATGTATTTCAACAATACTATATATGGTTATAAGTCTCTCACTTTATCGTTTGGGTAGGGCCATTCCAGTTCCTTAGAAATCACATACATCTTCAGTTATGCAAGCCAGGAAAGAGTAGAGAGCTTCTGTTCAGGTGACCCCTTCCTCATGCACACAGAGAAATAAATCCACATTGTCCGTATAGATCTGGTAGAGCAAATCACATATGATGAGCACTAAGAATTTAATAATATGAGAAAGTTGGATTAAAGGATCAAGTCAGAGCTTTTTGAAAACTCCAGTGTTTGCGAGTTCAATCCTGACAGCGGATATTCTAACGTGAACTCATTATGCAGGAGTAGGTTGGAGCAAATTGTTGTTGATAAAAGTCAGCCGCCAGATTACTAAGTTTTATTAATTTCCAGAAAAATAAATAAACCCAGTAAACTTGTCATGCAGAACATGACTGACGCAGAGGCAATCTTGGATCATTCTGATTTTTCTTTCAGTGCATATGCTCTCATTTAAACCATGCTATTTCATTACTAATATACTAGAATATGATGTTTTTATTTGCACCTTTTAGTGATGATGATCTATAGCATTAAGGTTTCCCAAGGTGGAGTTAAGGGCTTTCTCATCTTTTCTGATGTTTGTTTGTAAAGTTGATGGATGAGTGAGCCCCCACACAAGACAAACACCAGCAAGGAAGGTAATTTGCAAATTCAGATTTACTGGTTCTTTAGACTCAGTTTGCTGAGTTATTTTAGGTTCAGAAAGGCATGCGCACCCACAAGGTAACCATATTCTTAGTGGACTTCCTGCCCTTTGGGGATGTTCTGGTTACTGTGTAGGTCTCTGAGTTGGAAGAGCAGCTCATACAAGGGTCCTGAGACAACAGTTCGTCTTGCAATATTTACAGTTACCTTTCCATTAGATGGCGCTATTGAGTGAGCACAGAGCCCCCTCTCAGACAGGTCAGGGCCTCCTGGAAACATTACACATGAAAAAAGCAATGGGTTAGAAAAGTATATGTACTTATGTTTTTTATCTGAGGAACAGTAAATTAGAGCTGATTGGCAACAGGAATTTCTGTTCCATGGGAATTTCTGACATTTTGGGAAAATATTTCATTCTGAATCAGCACAAATTTCAAAATTTCCTGCAAGATAAGAACATTCTGAAAACTGTTGATCCAGGACCATTGCAACATTTCATTTCAATACTGTTTGAATCATTTCATTTTGATAATGTCAAAACATTTCATTTCGATAAGGGAAAAACTTCTTGTTGGACTTTATCATGTCAATTAATCTCATTTTGACTTTCATTGTATAGTAATATATTACAATGTACATAAATATATAACACTAATAATATAAAACTTGTGATATTATTTTAATAATATATAACTTGTGAAATGAAACCACAAAGTTGAAATGAACCATCTGCAATTCACATTCAACTCACTGCCTTTATCCCAAGGAGAACTAGTTCGACGAAGCTCCCTATCTAAGCAGAGAACATGAGCAGTGTGGAAAGCTACAATGCAAGCTGATATGGACCTCAGTCTTGATCTGGATGGAACTACCTCAACACACGAGGCAGCTCATTCTCCATATGCATTTACTAACCAGATTCAATAAAACACTTCAGAATATGCATAAGTCCCACTAAAGTTAATGGGACTGAAACATGCTGAAAGTTAGGCATGTGCATTTACTTTGCTGAATAGGGAGGTTTTGCTGAATTGGGGCTTTAATCCTTACCCCTACCCTGAGATGACGTAGATGCCAATTGTGTGCTGGTTCTCTCTTGTCCACCATTGGCTCCCTCCATGGTATCCCAAATATTGTAACTCAGCTGGGAGGCTTTTCAGAAAGCTGTGGACATACTTTAAACTATCAAGGTTTATTACATCCATGGAACCTACATTTCCCTCGAGTCATTATGCTGTTAAATGAAACATTTGACATTCTAGTGAAAATTGTCCTTCCTTTTCCTCATCTAGATAGTTTTCTCTGTTTTTTCTAGTTGATTGTTCCACCAATTTCTCTTTAGCTTAAAGGACTTAGCTTTAAGCTTTCTTTCCCCAATAATAAATCCCCCTGTGGTTTTGAAGACTGGGAATGAGGTAGCATCCAAGACCGCCAGAACCTCTAGAGTGATCACCTGTTGGATTTCACAGGTAATTTCTCTCTGGCATAAGCCTCCCACTGATGGCTATTCCTTTGTTGTTCCCAGTGGAAAAACGTATACACAAGTTACAGAGAGATAGTAGATGGCGCAAAGGTTTTGGGTTACTAACCTTTTGTCCACTGTAGGTTCAAACTCTGGCTAAGGAGGGACACAGAAAACTAGCTTTTATAGTCTCACCCTGGTGGGTAATAGGAGTAATGCAGTGGTAAATTAGGCCCTGAATGTTTTGCTTTTCATTTTGATGCTATTTCTTCAATACACTTGATAAAACTCCAACTTGATGTCATCTGCAATGTGAAAAACATATTATGCTAACGCCAATTTTTTATAAACAGCTGCTGTAGATGAATCAGAAACCAACAGGACAGGAAATCATGGAATGAAAATGGAGATGGCTGATACACATGGAGGAAAGAAATGAACAACATAACAAGACAGGCATTGAACTGGATCTCCAGGGCATCAGGCGATGGGGTAGATGCACAACAGAAGTGGAAAATGACATGAGAAGAAGCTAAGACTGCAGCAAGAGACTGCCAAAGATGGAAGGGTAGTTGTAAAGGCCCTCTATTATGCATGGAATGCAAGTCCTCAACACATACATCTCCCAGTCTCTACCATACCATACCATACCTGAGGCTCATATAACTGAAATCAGCCAAGAATGGTCTCCTTTTTGACACCTATCGTTTTAGAATTTTCGAGGACTAGATCTGCCACCGGGGAACTGGTTACTCTCCTGGGCTCCAACAAGTTGCACTTACATATTCAAGACACTTAAGTCTTGAGGTTTTTTTAAAAATTCATCATCCATTTCTGAGGACAAACTGATGGAGTGAAATTTTGCTCTGTTAAGCCACTCAATTCTACGGTATTTCACTGGAGTAAATGACAGCAGAATTTGGTCCTTGACTGCTATCTCCTCTTAGTCCTTGCTTTGGTATCAGAGTCACAATTTGATGGTTCTTCACCAGGCTGCTTCTAATGTCAATGGTACTTTTGTATTTTGTTCACCTGTTTTGTTACATTGCTCTCTTGAAGAGTTGTAACTTTCTACCTGCTGCTACAACCACAATGGAAAGTAACAGAGCAGAGGTCACCTCTATCACCCAATTTCTACCAGAACTCATTTATTTAATGGCATTGCAGACTGTTCTTTATGACACATAATCCACTGGATAATAGCAGGCTGCAAAATAGATAAGACTGGTATTGTTCTGTGTGGTGGCAGATTGTATTCCAATTGAAAGAGCATATCCTTCCAATCTGATTTGTATTAGCGCTCTGAGCAGGATACATACAATACATCTTTTGTGTCCAGTGAAACTGTTCATCAAAGGCTGTGATCATAAATCAATAATTATCAATGGCAATACCTCTGGAGTTGTAGGTTTTGGGGTAGGTGTATGACATTTTAAGGTTGATGTAAACAATCCTCAGCATCCTTCCCGGAAGACAAAGGGGCTTCTCTCAGACTGTGATTGTTGCTGGACCAAAATCTGTCAGCTCTTACGTTTATAAGTTGTTTAATCCTGTTATCTGCATTGTTTACTCTGTGCAGTTTAGAACAAAATCCTGACATTTTTCATGATGGAAAAATGTTTTTGATAAATGCAGTAGTTCAAGGGATGTGGCATCTGGCATGTTTATGAAGACGGGAAAATCACATTCACTTGGCTGTGGGCCTATGTAAAACATATGTACATCCTGGGCCTGGGTTACCAATTACATTTATGTTCTTGGCGGAGGAGAAAGCAATAACTTCCCAGCTATGTAAGAGCTTGCTTGGACCAATCCCCTTTTTATTATACTGCCCTTGCGATATAACCCTAATATGAAGCAGCTGCCTAGCCACACTTGGGAGAGGAGGAATTCAATCTTACAGACAACCCGCTTGGTGACTAAGTTCTAGTTTAGTAAAGGTGAACCAGAAAGTTTCCCTCTATGGTTTTCTCCATCTCCTTGTTCTTGTTTTTTAGTCTGAGGAAACTCTGAGTCACCCTCTTGCTTATACATATTGTTTCCAGCTTAAATGGAACTGATATTTCCTGAAATAAGTATCAAGGAATTACTCCCTCCAGAAAACTGTCTGAAGAGAGCAATGGCATTATTGTACTTTTTATAAGATTCTGCAGTATTTCATAAGAACAGTCCAAAACACTACAGTAGTAACCTAACTGCAAGGATAGTGAGTCATGGCCCGGAATTTAAAAGATTGAGTACCTAAAGTTAGGCATCTAGGTCAGTGGCTTGACTTTCAACAGTGATGAGCGCCCAGCAGCTCCCATTGTCTTTCATTTCCTTGTACCTCAGCTTTCCCATTTGTCACATGAGTATGATACTTCCTTAGCACAGTGGGATGCTGTGTAGACTGATATTTAAATTTTTTTTTAACAAAGTAAGGATGGTCTCGTGGGTCAAGCACTGGACTGGAACTTGGGAGATCTGGATTCAGTTCTTGGTTCTGCCATGGACTTCCTATGTGACCTTGGGCAAGTCAATTGATCTTCCTGCTCCTTAGTTCCCCGTTTGTAAAATAGGGCTAATAATACTTCCTTTCTCTTACCCTTTTTCTGTCTGCCTCTATTTAGTTTGTAAGCTCTACAGGGCACGAACTGTCTTTTACTATGTACAACACTTAGTATGACGGGGTCCTGACCTCACTTGGAACCTGTTGTGTTAATTATTTAAGACAAAAGGCCTTTAGGTGCTACTGAAATACAAATAATAAATAAATATATTTAATTTTAAAGCACTTTGGGCTAGATCCACCACTAGCTGAAATCAATGGTAAGTTTTCCAGTGAAGTTGAATCAGGCCCTATGGGTGCCATGATGGAAGGCACCAGAGAAGTGAAAACTATGAGCAATATGCTCACTGCAATTCCACTCTGGCACCCCAAATTGACTAGTACTGGGTCTCCCTGGCTTCTTCTGAACTAGTTTCCATTGCTGTACTAAAGCTCTTCTACTTTTTTTAGTTATTATTTCTGACTGCTTGGCTTTTCTCGAGTTCAGAATGTTCCATTTAATTGAATTAGGCTCACATGCCTGCTGATGACCATGACAAGTGTGTTGAGTTAAAAAGACCAGCTTGTTTGCCAGGCAATGGCTGCCTGACTTATTCCAAACTCAATTTTCATATTTTCCACGGCTATATTTTATTTACAGACGGCACATAAATAAGTTGCTTTGCTTTGACATTTTCCAGCTATCTAGAATAAAGCCTCCCCTTGATATTTCTTCAGTGGGCACCTTTGGCTTCACACACTTGCTCTTCCTGCTTGTATGGTTTATGCTGATATTTTGAGTAGTCAGAATTTTTTTCCAAGTTAAGAGAGAGAATCACTTATTGACCTGACTTTTATTGCTGCTCTGAGCCAAACATCACCCATAAATTGAGTGTCCTCTAACTTTTATCTGAACGAAACGCTGTAAATTTTATTAAACATTTTTTGTCTCTTTCCTGCAAGAATATTAGTGCCATCTGACCTCAAAAGAACAGTTCCATCTTTTTATTAAATACTCTGGCCCAGTTTTTCATATCAAGCTATCTTTTAAGTGAGTTTAGTTGAATAAAATGGATAGTTATGGCAGCTGGCCTTGCACAGTGGTTTAATGCACTAGCCTTCAGCCTCTGGAGACCTGGGGGCCAGACCTTCTGCTCAGACATTAAGTAGCACAAAAAGTACCCTTTGACCAAGCTCTGCTCTGCCATTGGCAGAATCACAGCACAGGGATACTTCAGAGGCTCTTATGACACCCTTTTCCCAATCCCTGAATATGAATTTGACTGGTGTCCTGACACCTTGGAGACACCCAGCTGGATCTGGTGTGATGTCCAGAAGCTTCAGGATCAAGAAGGTGGCAAATGGCTTAATTTTATCTTTGCACAGGCCTACTGAGTTGTGCCAGGGGCACAAAGGTCTGACCTCAAGATCTGATCCTTGAATTCAAATCCTGCTTCAGCTCTCAAGCAATATATGGTTAGATTCACCTTACCTCCTAATGGACATTGACCACATCACAAAAACACTGCCCAATGAGACATACTTAGGAATACCTGACAGGCTCAGCCCAGGATTGTCATGTAGGGGAGTGATGGAAGTGTGAAGTGCACTGGCGGAGTTGTTTGGAGAAGCAGGGGATGCACCAGCTTCTTTCTTGGGTTTGCTCCATTCAGGATTATTAATCCCTCGCTTTCATAAGCATCAAATTCACATAAAGAGCTAGATTTGCGAACAAATTTTTGGCCTGATCCAACTCCAATTGAATGTATTTGGAATCTTTCCCTTGGCTTGGCTTGGATCAGACTGCAAGTTTGTTTGTACAATGAATATGCAGTTGTGGGTACATTCCCATGCATATTGGGTAAGTGCATGCATCAGAATGTCCATTTGCATGCAACAAATCAAGTGCCTATAAGCACAGTTGTACTAATCAACCCACATAACCTAGGTATGTGTTTTGAATGCCTCCCTTGCTTGATAATCTGGCCTTACAAATATGTTGTTTATAATAAAGTACAACTGTTTCCTAAATGAGATATAATGAGGGAATCATTTGGATAAGATAGAGGTAGAGGGAGTGGAAAATCTGATGCAGAACTATACGTGTGGAAGAATTAGTTTGCCAAGAAAAATAATCCTTCACTGTAATTGGCAGGGATGAGTAAAATGATTGATAATGTTGGATTCCACTGTACTCTGATAAGTGAATCTGGATTCCACAGGGGAGGGGAAGGCTGGTGATACTGCATCAGAGAAATGCTTTGACATTCATACATTTGGCTGCTGCTATGGCGATCCTACTATATCTAACATTTCTAGAAACCTTGTCAAAATGTGGCAGCTCAGGAACCAAGTGTCCTGAGCCTAGCCTTTATTGTAAAAAGACTTTCAATAATTTCCTTGCTCTCCAAAACCCAGGGGAAAAATGACTTGCCCAGGCTGAGTAGAATTTTGCAAGGTTACTGTGTAGCATTTGGCATAAAGGGGTGGGAAAGAAAGTAATGACATTTCTGCCATGCTGGTACCATCACTGTGCTATCAAAGATTTGAGGAACCCCAGATCTGAAGACCTCCAAACTTTAGAAGAGTTCAGATCTGGCTCTGGCCCCAATCCTTCTATTTGTTCTGTGCCTGTGTGGAGCCCCATTGATTTCAACAGAGTTGATTTTAGGAACAGGGATCTGCTCATGTAATGTCACTTACAGGTTCAGGGCCTGCGTGGCCAATCTCTGACTTGAATTAAAAAAAAAATCCTTCCAATTATAGATTAGTCCCAGTTGTCAACAGAATAACCTCTATCACGTTATGTTTGAAATTTCATTATGCTTTTGTCTAGCACTATTTCACCTAGACAGCAATAAGAGTATTAAGATTGACTTCTCAAGCAGTTTTAGTAATAAAATGTTTCCTGTCTTTGTCTGGAGAGCTTTATAGAATTAAAGAAAGGGGGAGGAAAAATAGAGATGATGAGGGCTTCATGACGCGATGAACGTTGAATGGTTTTTGCACATCGTCTGTTTTGCAATTTGTATCAGATTTCATAGATAAAAGGCTAATTTTGTTATTTTTTTGGATTAATTTGTTTTGTCTGCTCCGTGCAACTAGGTGATTTAAATGGCCCGCAAGTGAGCAATACCTTGGGGACAAAACTTAGTTTTATGCTGCATATTATTCAGACTGTAAAGCTCAAAGTAATTGAATCTCTGTTCCTAGCAACGAAGATTGAGTATTTTGATTTTAAATTTAAGTGTCTATATAAACATGATGCCTCAGGGCTTTGCTGATTTATAATATATATGATTTGTAGGGTGCCTTAGTGGCTTCAGCTGAACCCTTTTCATTATGTTATTCTTTGGGAAAAAGTATGCAGCCAATAATTCTTCCCTTTCCTATAGTCTAATATTGCTAATGCTCTTTTCTGTATAATGCTATTAGCTAAGCAGCTGTTCTATACCTCAAGCACATTACAAAACACCTCAGAATATCGGCCCTTCTGGGTTCTAATGATAATTCTCCGTACAATTCTTTCTTTTGTGCTCTTCTCTCTCCTTCCCCGCCCCTCGTCTCCGTTAGGCTTCTTCAGCTCAATGCCCATCATGATAGAGGAGACACTGGTTCTAAAGCTCACTCATGCCAGGCCGCTGTTCTGCTGATGTCCGCATCACATTATTGTAAACAGTAAGATGGCTATCTCTATATCTGAACAGGGTCTGTTTTAAAGGTGTGCATGTGGGCAAAGTCTTAGGCATATGCGCAGTCCCGTTGGCTTCAGTGGATGCTTTGGCAGGATCGGAGCCCTTTCTCAGTGGGTGCCTCTCAGCTCTGGAATGAGCTGCCTCTTGCCAGAGCTGAAGTGCCGTGACTTTAGGCAAAGCAAGATGAAGGTGTTCACTTTCTCTCCCCTGCCCCCTTGCTGTAGTCCTGTAGCCATGGATACTTACAGAATGTCACCCATGGGTAGAGATGGCAGGGTCAGGGGTGGGTTTGCTCTTTGCCTGTTGCTGGCAGATATTAGGATTAATCCATGTCCTATGTTTCCAGATGCTATGAGTGCAATATACATTCTTTTTAAATAAAAAAAAACCCTGACAGTGCCTGAGAGAGGTGCAATTGTAGAGATGCCCTGCTATGGACCAAAAGCTTTTTAAAAAAAAAAATCTAGCCCATCTGTTTTTTTAGACAAAAAAGGTTGAAGGCTGTGCAATTCTCTGATGATATTTAGTAGTTATAATGCTAGTGCAAGTTAAGATTGTCTACATTATTAGGATTCTATTGTCTAAATAATTTTAATTAACTAGAGATCATCCAAAAAGCGGTATAAGTCTGATTCCTCCATGTTAACCATCAAAATAAAACACCTTAAATATGTAACTGCATCTTGATATTTGGATAGGGGTTGACCTACCACATGTTTACATAGTAATTTGAACTAGGGGCCAGATTGACAAATATATTTAGGCACCTAAAGACCTAACTCACTTAGGCACAAAAGTAAATCCTACTAGATGCTTTGTAAGTTTCATTTGCAGAAATGCAGCATTGTATAGTATCTATCAACTAGAGAGAAGCATAGGTTGGTTTCATAGTGTTGGAAACTAACTCGATATGCTCTTGCCATATTGCTCTCTCCTGATGCTGACACTTCTCATGCATCTGCATTCCCTTCTCTGCCGTTGGTCCTTTGGTGCACCCATGTGTGATAGAGAGAGAAACTTAATTCATTAAGACTGCAGAGCTCAAGTGTCTTCTATGCTGAGTTCTAACACAATCAATTGCTATAGCACTGGAGTCTTGAAGGAGAAGTCTACAGCAAATTTCTGTAACTAGATTTTAGCAACCCAGTAACAAATGTCTTACTATAGAGTCATAGACAGTCCCCTTGGGCTCTCTAGTCTATCTTGCCACCCAGGCAAGCTGGACTTAGAGATAAATAGTCACTTACACCAAAAATCACAAAATATTCAGGTTGCTTCCAGTCCCAACAGACCAGTCACTTACTCCTTATCAATTTGTACCTTAGAACTCACAGCAAAGACAATGCCTGTAGCCAGTCCTGTAATAAAATAACTAAAGTTTAATTAACTAGGAAAAAGAAATGTTATTTACAGGTTAAAACAGGCAACATATATGAGTTTAAAATGAGTTTGAGTTTGTCTGTGATTCAAAAGGTGACAGATGTAGTAATCTGTCAGCATTGAATGTCTTGTTAGGGTTCAACCCAGGTCAACTCTGGGGATCTCTGCTTTTTGTGTCTTCGCTCCCGCCCTTGTGAGAGTCCAACCAGCAAATAGAAGAAAAATCTTTGTTAGCTATTTTTATATCCCTCTTCTAGCATTCAAACCAATGTGATGAGGCCTCCTGCATGTACTACTTCATGGGTGGATGGGAGAATTAACAAAGCTTTTCTCCTGTGATGGCCCACTTAATTTTGATAGTCCACTCTTCACCTCTCAGTTCACAAGTTCAGGGAAAGCATTTTTACAATTATAAAACAAACTTATATTTTACCTTGTAGTATGGAATGCAGACATTACACATAGATTAATCCATGCAGCGACTTACATGCATTTTATAGAGTCTAAACACATCCTTAAAGGTCTAACTCCTATCTTGAACAATAGTAACATATAGGTGAGCCAGTCTGTTTCCAGCTAGGAATCTGTCAGTGCTCAACTGATGCCTACAGACGTGGCAAGATGTGGCACCTGGTTTACCAGCATCACATCCTACCTTGGGGTTAAGGTGAGAGACAGAAAGGGGAGCTCAAACATAAAAGGAGTATGGGCTGTTATTTGTACCTGGCCCCAGTGGATAGGTTTGTACAGTAAAATATAGATAAAGTTAGAAGACATATATATTGCACAGTAATCTGATGGTAAGATCATGGCATTGCTTATAGAACTGTGTTGTCTTTCACACAGACCAGCAGTAAATTTGCTACAGGGTCAGTTCACCTTTTTGGTGACCTATACTGTTGTCAGTAGCTACCGGTGTGGTGCTCTGCTCTTGTTCAATGATGATAACAGTTGGCTGCGTGCGTGTTCCCTCTGTGTGCTGCCCCAGTTCTGCACAGATAGCTGACACAACAGACCCCAAGAGAACCCCCAACGACCACAGACTCTAGTAAGGTACGAAGGAACAAACAAAGCACAGTAATAGTTTCCTATAGAGTCTACAGGACATTCTACGAATATGTGCCCCCGGCAATGGACACAGCTCAGTCAGTGGTGGGACACGCCACTGCCCCCGAGGCTGGACAAAGATGCGCACTCCAGGACCTACTTTTATACAGTTACAGGACAGATTACTCATCCCTACTGACGTATTGAAGTACAGCTCCTTGACTCATTGGGGGCTGTCTCCCTCTTTGATCATGTCAGTTCAAACATATCTATCCATCATGTTGTCCTTTTGACCCTGTCTTTAAGATGCACCTGCCTGTTCCTTGTTATCTCTGGGGAGTGTTCTGATGCTATCTTGGCACAAGTCCCTCTTATTAGCACTTATGTGTGGATGCACCTGCTTCTAGCAGCCCTCTTCTTGCCAACTTCTGTGAGCGGGGCCTGCCTCTGGCTCACAGCCCAGCTTTTCTTAGCAATGCCTAAAAGTACTTTGGTTCAGGCTTCAGGCCTCAGACTGGGCCTTTGATACAAGAGTTTGTTTCAGGGCCTCATCTTACTACATATACCTCATGCCTCATATTGATGTAAAGTCGGTTTGGGACTTAGATGTGGGATAACGTGGCCAAGAAGTCACTTTCTGGTTGGAGGTTATTTTTGTCATGCTAGCAAAGTCAATGCTTTCATTCATCATCTGCCACGTGAGGTAAAGCACCTTCCTCCTTCTCTTTTTCACATCAATTGCAGCAATGTGGTAGGCATGAGTTAATATTTCTTTTTGTCTTGGCTGGATTGTTCCCCTTTTGTAACCTGTTCCTGGCCATGGAGATATGAACACATTCCCCTCAATGCTTAGCCCGAAAGTGGCGCAAGAGGAATTCCATGTTTAAAAAAAAAAAAAATACTCCCTTTGTGTGAGCTATGTAGGAGAACATTCATTCCATATAGAACTGACATGAAAATTGGTCTTCAATTGCTCATATTATTTGAGAATAGGGTCTTCATTGTTGGTACTTAAATATCACAGTAATTGGTACCTTAGAAAATCCCAAGATAGAGAGACTTAGCTGTAGATAGGATAGTATTAACGCTTCCACTGTCACTCTTTGATGCACATTCTAAATCCCTTATGTTCAAAGGAGCAGCAATTTTGCATATTTTCAGCTAAACTTCTAGCCAGCCCTTGTCCCAGGCACCCAGTGGTGCACATGTGATGAGAGGCCTCGGTATGTGCTTGTGCCTTCTCTTTGCTGGTGGAAACACCTATGTAGGTGCTTGAAATAAACGCACACTGGTTTTAGGATTTGCATGTATGGAACTTGTTTGGGGCATCGGTTTTTTTCAGGTGTAAAGTCTAATGCCAGACGACGCCCAGTGCATGCACAAGTGCTAGAGTCTGTAGGTGTTTGCACCTCCAAAGTGCAGGAGCAAATGTGTTTAGAAGCAATTTTTCAGATGCAAAATAAGGCTGACATTTGAAATTTGAAGCCTTTAAAACTGCATTTCTTATTCTCCAGCTTCCCACTCAGATTATTTCTATCCCTGGGCTTTACTCATCTTTACCTTTCCATGATAACATACTCTCCCTAAATACCCTCTGTCAAACTGTCTGGAGTGGGGCAGGAGCATGAGTTCCAACCTCAAGGCACACTGTTACAAACCAGAGCCCAAACCCCACATTGTCTGTGAGCTCTATACTTAGATTTCACCAAGTATCAAGTGTGAACTCCTCAAGCACCATTACACCCTTGGCATGGAGTCACAGACAGTCCCTTGGGTACTTTGGTTTATCTTGCCATGTAGGCAAACTTGCCTTTGTGATAGACGGTGTCTTACACCAACAATCACAACAATATTCAGGTTACTCCAGTCTCAAAGGACCAATCATTTACCCAAGGTCAGTTGCACCTTAGATCCTCTACCAAAGACACTGTCCGTAGCCAATCCTATAATATATTAATTAAAGTTGTATTAACTAAGAAAAACAAATGAGTTATTTACAAAGTTAAAGTAGGTAAACATACACACACAAATGAGTTACAGTGTAATGTTTCAAAGGTGATAGAAGCTGCTGTAATATGCAACTCTATGTCCTCTAGGGCTAACCCAGGCTATGCAGCTGGGGATCCCTTGCTTATGTTTAGAAATCTTGCCCTCTCAAAGTTCAAGCAGCATAGATAAATACAGCTTCCTCCTGTCAGAGATTTGTATTCCCTTCCCCCAAAGTTCAAGCTGAAGGGATGAGTCCACTTGCATGTCTTCTCTTCATGGATGTGGGGGAAGCAATTAGGGTGACCAGACGTCCTGATAAAATTGGGACCGTCCCGATATTTTGGGGTGTGTCCCGCATCCCGACCGATCTTTGTTCAGGGTACAAATTGTCCCGATATCCGCTGGCAGCACTTCCCTCTCTCCCACCCCCCCCCATGTGTCCCAATTTTTTCTTTCCCTCATCTGGTCACCCTAGAAGCAATCAACTAAGTCTGTTGTCCTCTGCTGTTTTATAATGGCTTGTCTGCTGTCTATGGGCCTTCTTTTGTTGGGCAAGAGATGACTAGTATTTCACATTTGGTAATGCTTCTTTCCTGACTGTGTGGGGGTTTACGGTTTCAGAGCAAACACTTAAATGCTACCTGATAACATGCGATACAGATATTGTAAGAGATTTTTTGCATGCAGCAACTCACAACATTTCATAAAGTCTAAACACTAAGCACATTTTTATAAATCTAATACCTATTTTAACAATGCTAACTCCTGGGTGAGCCAGACTGCTTTCCAGCTATGCATTTGTCAGTGTCCAGTGAGACCTAGGATCCTTGGCACGAGCTGGCACCTGGTCTGCCAGTGTCCTACCCTTTACCCATACAGAAGCACCTTCATCCCTCTCTTTTCATTCCTATTTGATTTCATTGTATTATTTCCCTTCTCATTGTTTTACTTTTCATATTTCCTTAGGAGCCATAGAGAGACAATTAAAGCACAGTACATACTTGCAGTAGTTTATTAAGTTTATCAACTGCATCATTTCTTCTAGAAACCAAACATTTTATGTACTGTTTCCAGGAGCAAAATTGTTTCCACTGTGAACAAATGCAATATCTCATAATGGAAACATTTCCCTTGTGCCCCAATAAGCAAAACTGATTAAAATACGGCAGCACTAGTTTGTAGTGCTCCTGGCAGCTATTTGGGCAACCAGTTAGTTCTGCTATTCCCTATTCTGCCAAGTTTCTGCGTGGAAGGAAAGAAAGGAACCAGTATAAATCAAGGAAATAACTGAGATGCTTGGAACATTGCAGGGCCACAGGGTGAGGCAAGAAACTTAAGAACCAACTTTTTGCAATTATTATATTTAAAAAGAAAAAAATAATCACTTCAGGTTCCAGCTGAAGTCTTGTAAACTGGAAGGCTAATTCAGCAGGAAAGAAACACCAGGCCTTTTCATTGATTTCACTTATGACAGGAAAGTAAAGTAAGTTAATACAATCAGTAAGCAAAACCAGAATCTCTTCAGCTTGAAGTTCAGTGCTATAATCCTTAGGATAGGAGCCCCTCCTTACAGGGTGTACTCCCCAGCTGTGGTCTGACTATTCTAGTCTACTCAGGTTCTTATCTTACCCTTATCACTGTGGTATCTGAGCGCCTTCTGGCAGTGTATTAAGGGATGCGACTATCATCTGCCATACGAGGTTTGTTCTTTCTCTTGTCCTTTCCCGAGGGGGAGAACTGTGCATGCACTGTGAGTCCTGTGTGGATGTCGGGCTTTGGCTCCACTCCACTGAGGCTGCCCCAGCCTTACTCTTTCTTTTCCTGTCAGCTGTACAGAGGTTGGGAAGAGGGTGTGGTATGTGCATCTGGGCCCACCTGTTGGGAATAAAAGGAGGAAGTCAGCCAAGGCAGCTTGGCAGGGGAGCAACTAGGCTCCAGGGCTGGAGAAACCGTGCTGGCTTACTGAACCCCAAACATGGGAGACCTTGTGTTTCAAACTTTGGTAACACACTGAAGAAGGAAGGATCTTGTTTGCGGTAGGTTACATCTAGGGACACTTCCTTAAGACCATCTTTCCCCTTTGTCTTGCAAGCAACCATTCTTATGGCTCGTTCCTATTCTTCTTTGTATTCCAGCCAACATTGGGGGGCCAGTTGTGCTAGGAGCTGTACAACATATAATAAGAAACAGTCCCCATCCCAAACAGATTATAATCTATAGAGACGAGCTGGAAGGAAGGATGTAGTAGTATCCACTTTAATAGAGGCGGAACTGAGTCCAAGAAAGGTTTAAGTGACTTGCCCAAGGTCACACACAACATCTGTGTGGCAGAACTGGGACCAGAATCCAGGTGTCATGAATCCAAGCCCATTGACTTAACCACCCGCACCCTGGGTATCTGTACAAGAGGAGAGGGAAGTTGAGTTTAATCCCTTGTTCTCTGAGTCCAAGTAGCACCCCTTTCACCATGTTGTAATCGTTGTGCAAGATATCTGAGCAACTCTCTTGCCTGGAGGCAGTTGTTCTTGGGGCGATTGTTTCTGCTCTCCATCCTGTGACCAGATTCTAGCTGGACTGGGTTTGATTTCAGTTTGGGGAATCACCTACTTCCAATGTCATCTATACTCAGGCTTGACATGTTGAGCTCTATCAGTGTATTTCTATCCAGTGCTTGTGTTTATATGGCCCCCTTTTGAGTGCCTCATGAATTTAATGTCTTTATTCTTACAACACATCTGAGAGGTAGGGCAGTGCTATGATCGCCATTGTACAGATGGGGAACAGAGGCCCAGAAAGACTAAGTGATTTGCCCAAGATGTCACAAGAAGTCTGGCAGAACAGAGAATTTAACTTGGATCTCCTGAGCTTTAGAGTGGCACCCTAACCACTGGGCCACCCCTTCCTTAAACCATTCTGCCTCCCTTTTTATCAGCTCTCCCTTCTTCCTTCTTTTTTTTTTTTTTTTTCTTTCTTTCTTGGCTTACTTTGTTTGGCAGATTGGCAGCATTCAAGATACCTTTTGACAAGCATCTGAGGAATGAATAAAAATAAATTAATACAATGGAAAAAGCAGTCATTTTAAAAGATTACAATAATAAAAGATGCCAAACTTGAAAAAAAAATTACACCCCCAGCCTCTTTTATAATAAAAACATCAGTATTATTGAGTTTTGACTCAGCTTGGCTTTTACATTTGGTTTTTAGTGATCTCTTTGAGGAAGCAAGAAAATAGGATCAGAACTGAAATTCCAAATGACAAGTGTTTAGTGCTTTATTGGGTCCAGCTAGGAAATGCGAATATACATCTTTAGGGCCAGCTCCTTAGCTGATGTAAATGGGCACTGCTCCACTGACTTCACTGAAGCTGTCCACATTTACACCAGCTGGGTATCTGGCCCTTTATTCAGGCAAGATGTTGAGACAGCAGCACTTCTTGCATCTGTTTACAAAAGCTAGTGAAGAGGTAAACATGCTACTGTCTCATTAATTTAGGGGCAAATTAGATGTCGTCTGTCACAGGGCGGTTCCCAGTGCTGACACGCATTCCTGATACAGGATGATGCCAAGATGAAAATAGAGCTCCTGGAAAGTACCAACGTTCATCCCACATCTGGCCAAACTGTAGAAAACAAGGTAATTATAGAGATGTGGGGGTTGTTGAACTTTCTGAATTTGGTCATTTGCTCTGTAAACACGCAGTCACCAAGAGCTGTCCAAGCTCATGGCTGAAAGTAAACAGTGAGAACTCGGTGCAAAGGGGCTGAGAGGCATGTCTGTGGCTTATTCTCAACATGTTGCTAAGAAGGCAGTAGCTCACAATAGGCTGTGTGTTCCTCAGCTACAGCAAGCACACTTTGGCCGTGCTGAGGCGCGGGTTAAAGGGAGGGCGTCCGCTTCACCAGACGTGTGTGTGCGTTGGCTGGTGAACAAACACCCCGATATGTGTTGTGCTTAGAAATGTGCTAGTGTGTGGTTGCATGTGTGTGTAGGGAAAACTGTGTGTACCCATTTCAACTGAATACATTTTATTACCTCAGTTGGCACTAGGTGTTTCTAATCGCACAAAACCGAACACCCTAGCCCCGCCCCTTCCCTGAGGCCCCACCCCCACTCACTACATTCCCCCTCCCTTGGTGGCTCGCTCTCCCCCTCCCTCACTCACTGTCACTGGGCTGGGGCATGGGGTTGTGGTGCTGGATGGGGTGAGGGCTCTGGCTGTGAGTGTTGGCTCTGGGGTAGGGCTGGGGATGAGGGGTTTGGGGTGCAGGAGCGGGCTCCAGGCTGGGGGGGTTGGGGCCTAGGGATTCGGAATGAGGAAGGGGGCTGCGAGTTGAGGGAGGGGGTTGGGGTACAGGCTCTGGGGTGGAGCTGGGGATGAGGGGTTTGGGGTGCAGGAGCGGGCTCCAGGCTGGGGGGGTGGAGCCTAGGGATTCGGAATGAGGGAGGGGGCTGTGGGTTGAGGGAGGGGGTTGGGGTACAGGCTCTGGGCTGGGGGTGCGGGCTCTGGGGTGGGGCTGGGGATGAGGGATTCTGAGTGTGGGCTGGGGCTGCGGTGCTGGGGTAGGTGGTTGGGATGCAGGAGAGGGTTAGGGCTCTGGGCTGGTGGTGCAGGCTCTGGGCTGGGGCCAGGGATGAGGGATTTGGGGTGCAGGAGGGGGCTCCCAGTTTGAGGGTGGGGCTCAGGGCTGGGGCACAGGGTTGGGGCTCGGGGTTGGGGCGCAGGCTTACCTTGGGCGGCTCCCAGTCAGCGGCGCAGCTGGGCTAAGGCAGGCTGCCTGCCTGCCTGTCCTAGCACCGCCCTGCACCCTGGAAGCGGCCAGCAGGTCCGGCGCTTAGGTTGGGAGGCCAGGAGGCTCCGCGCTGCTCTTGGCTGCAGGCACCACCCCCCCACTCCCAGCTCCCATTGGCCGGTGATCGTGGCGGTGGCAGCGCCCGGAGCCCTGTGGCCCCCCCGCCTTGGAGCTGGACTTGCTGGCTGCTTCCGGAGCACAGCATAGTGCCAGGACAGGTAGGGAGTAGCTTGCCTTAGCCCTGCAGTACCGCCAACTGGACTTTTAGCGGCAATGGTCAGCAGTGCTGGCTGGAGCTGCCAGGGTCCCTTTTTGACCGGGTGTTGCAGGTGAAAACCGGACACCTGGTCACCCTAGACTTGGCACCGACTGCAACCCTCACTGAGAGGGAAGAGAGAATGGCTTTTGAACATGAACTGCTTTTCTCCTCTCCAAGAGCTGGTCTGTCCACCTCAGGTTAAGGCAAAGAAGAGGGGAAGGATTGTGAAGATTGCATTGTTGGTCCCCTTGCTGAACCTGTTCTGTGGATAAAAGAAGGATGCCAGCTCTCAGGGCTGTCATTTAGCCACCTTTCCCTAATGCTAACGTCACTATTTAGTTGAAGTATATAGCAAATACCAAGGAAAACAGTTCAGTTGTTGCTAGGGCTAGAGTTGGGCAAAATTTTTCATCTTTAATTGAAAAATACATTCAATGACCTCAAAATGTTTCGTAAATGTGTCGGTTTTGCTGAATTGAACGCACAAAACAGCAACAACAAAAAAACCCAAGCCCACAGACACAGAAATTTAGAAAAAGCCAAAATGTTTCATTTTTGACATTTTTAAAACTAAATGTTTTTTTTAAATTCCAAACAACTTTTGGTTTTGAAATTTCCTTTGATTTTATTTATTTATTTTTAAATGTTCAAAATCGCAATGAAACATTTGATTTTGGGCTGATATAAACATTGCATTTGATCCAATCCGTTTTTTTTTCAATTTTTCTGAAAAAATCATATTTGGATCAATGCAAAAAATAAAATAAAAAATTGGGGGTATTTGTTTGGGGTGAACAAAAGTGTGTGGCTTCATTCCCTCAATTTCATATATTGCATAGCCCGATCCCTTTATCTACCTCTCATGTGAATGGCAGAATGCTGTCAGGGCCTGAACCACTTTTGAATATTTCCCTCTTTTACACACGTTCATAGATTCATTCATACATTGTAAGGTCAGGAGGGATCATCCTAATAATCTAATTTGACCTCCAGCATAACACAGGTCAAACAACCTTACCTAATAATTTCTGCATCCAGACCATAGATTCTTTTGAGTGATAGCGTATGTTTTAGAAAGATATCCAGTCTTGACTTAGCGGCTACAAGTAATGGAGACTTTGTCATGTCCTTATATACCTTGTTCTCCTAGTCAGTACCCTCACAGTTTAAAAATTTTCTCCCTATTTCTAGTCTGAATTTGTCTAGCTTCAACTTCCAACTACTGGATCTTGTTATGCCTTTCCCTGCTAGATGAAAGACCTCTCTACTATCAGAAATCTGTTCCCCTTGTACATACTTGTAGACTTCATCAAATCACTGTAATCTTGTCTTTGATAAACTAAATAGTTTGAACTTCTTCAGTCTCTCATTAAAGGCATGTTTTGCAGGCCTTGAATCATTTTTCTAGCTCTTTCCAATTTTTCCACAACCTTTTTCATCCGTAGAGGGAAGATATTTAATGGTGTCGACAGAATATCTCAAAAATTACTCATCAATATTTACTTGAATAAAAATGCTGAATCCACTTTGATTGTATTGGTGCCCCATATGTATTCAACTTACATGACCATCCTGGTGATCATGTTTGTGACAGGTTGGAGTGAATCGGTCAGCAAATCACATCTGATAGAGAGTAAAAATAATGTTATGAGAGAATGATAAGGAGGTGAGCTATGTCTCTTTAAACTCAAATTGCAAAACAGCCAGTTGGATTCAGGTTAACACTGCCAGGCAGGATAATTAACATGCAAGAAGCATGGTTGTTGGGCTAGAGTAAAGAACAGACAGTTCTGGGTGTGGCCGATCCTTATGTGGAAATAATATGGGAAAATGCAGCAAGGAGAGACCTTGGAAAGCAGTTTAAATCTAAAAATGGTACAGGAAGGTAACTGGAAGCTGTTTATCCAGAGCAATGAACACAACTCTGAATGTATGTTGGATACAGACAATGGACTTTTCATGAAGGTTTGTCATCTCCTCCTGAAAGAGTAAATACCTTTGGAGGTGATGCCATAGAGGGAAGATCAAAGTAAACTGAAAGGTAAATCAGCGAAGGATGAATGACAATTGAGTGTCCAGCTACTGTATGGCTGACATCCTGCCTGCCAAGGGAGTCAAATGAGAGGAAAGGATACCTGCTCTAGAAAGGTGAGAGAGGGCTGGCTTTCCGGCAACAACATGATGGGGACTTGTTTTTGATAGTTTTGTAGAGTTTGCCTAGATACGTTAAACAGACCCTTCATTTTCTTTTCATCCGATTTTGCTCTCTCTATTCTTACTAAATCTGGTGGTGTTGGAAAGCTGGCTTTTAGCTTCTGAAGATTTCCCATAGACTGTGAAATGACTAGAGCTGATCAGAACACTATAAAAATTTTCCATGCACAATTTTGACTGTAATAAAAATTGAATGTTGATGAGAAACCAATTTTTTTTTCTGAGAACAAAGATTTTCTCACCAACCCATTCGTTTTCTTGAAAAGCCATTTATTGTCCATGTGTTAAAAACTTTTTAACCAACACCAGAAGTAGACTTGAACCTCTAAGGAAAGATAATGTGAAGCTTTCCTCCATTTAGGTCTTAGTCAATAGGGCACAAACTAAGGAGGCCTCTCCCATAGACTGTGCTGCTTGCAGGGCTGCCCTCAGTTAGGGTCAAGAAGAACACCCTCTTACCACGAGCAAGAAGTGAGTTCCAGGGGCCAAAGATCATAAGAATCTCCAAAAGAAACGTGAGACAGAGAGGAAGCAGTTTTGGGAGGAAGAGGAGTCCAGAAGTCCCTTCTTCCTGAGGCTGACGGACACGACATTGCTAAGCTGAGGAGGGGACCCCAACCCTGCTGTCTGGTTGCCAGCAGATCTTGGTGATGGCAGCTTCTTGTGTCTGTGGCCCCTGTTCCCTCTGTAGGCCAGAATGGGATAGCAGCTGCCTGAGACTGGGATTCATACTCCTGCTAAATAAATTGCAGTTCTGAATTTGGCAACATGGTGGCATTACTCCTGGGGCAGTGCATGGGGGAAAATAGAGTACAGCCTTGGGGAGGTGGGGTGTGCTATATACCTGTGGGTCCCGAACCTTAATTTGAGTCCTGCCTCCAGTAAGTGTCGTAACACGTTTCATTTAAATGAGAAAGATTGTGTGACAGGAGGTAGTGATATGAGAGATGAAGAGACCATTTTAACCATGATGCTTGCATTCCTGGAAGACATTTATATGGAGTGTCGAAAGCCTCTTGTCCCGGGCAGATCTGGGCTTCCATCTCTGCCCATTTGCAACGCATAGCATCTCATTGGTTTTGTATTGATGGTCACTTCTTAAAGAAAGATCAGTGTCAACTTGCACTAAAGAGACTTTTGGCATTTAGTGCTCCCATGTGCACAAGTGAAAGAGCTAATTTTACAAGCATTGCATATATCCACGTGCAGGAACAAGCCCTAAATGTATCCTGCCATTTCCATTTTTGTCTTCAAAGACAAATCTATTTCTGTAGTGAAAGGAGTTTACTTTTAGTGACTCATTTTGGGACAATGCATATTTGCTTTGCAAATGGGAGTTTTGCTATTGACTTCAAGAGAACCAGGATTTTGATCCCCACTTCCTTTTCTTACCCAGTGCTTTCTAGGATCTCTTTCTGCTATCATAGTTTTCTTAATCTAATATATTTGAGTATTTGAGGAAGCCACTTTCCTTGCTGTGGTTATACAAGCTGTGGACTTTAGTGCTTTTATTGATTGTGGTTCCTAGCTTCATTCATTACATTCTTGCCCTTGGTTAAAGGGCAAGACTAAAAGATGGCTAAGTCGATAATGTAGGGTTCACTGGGCATTGTGGTTAGAAGAAGGATAACTAATGTGTGGAGAAGAGCTGGTGTACTTGGAATAACCACAAAGGAGTGAATTTTGTACAGCCATTGTGGGGTAGTCTTCGTCTCTGGAAGCTTGTTTGGCTGCAATAAGATCCTTTGTTTCACTTTTTTGACAATTGACAGAAATAGACTAACATTATTGCTAACCCTGATCCATTTGCCTGGCTCCCTCGCTGTGTTAGAAGCTATTGCCTTGGGCTTTCAGCTGTCCCTGGCACACTGCAAGTTCCCACATTTCTAGGTTTGTTGAATGTATATCAATACATGGCACCAACTGGGTGGAGGGGGGCAGATAGAGAGAGACAGGAAGTACTAGGAAGCAGCTACAAGGAGTAGAAAAGCATTGGCATAGTGGAGGAGGCCCAGGACTGTGGCCTGACAAGAATTATCCCGGCCTATTGACAAGCCCTACTGTTGAGAGATAATAATATTGAGATTGTTTGTTTGTTTATATTTGAAGGGCTAGAGAATGATTACCTTCTCTTTGGGATTAACCTTTTCCTCGCTGGACTGTGAGCCTTGTGATAAAGTCTTGTCTTGTCTTGAGAGATCTGGTGCAAGTATAAAAAAATGTTTTCTTCCTGTTTTCTTCCCTTTCTTTTTTAAAGTGTGTATTGTGTAGGTCACATGAGGCAAGGAGGTAACACCTGAGCATATTTAATTCACCTATCCCAGCACGTATCAAATGAGGCCTGTTTCTGGAACACAAAGCTATCAGGGCAAGGCCTGCTCTGAGCCAGTGGGACTGGGTGCCTGTAATTGAGGTGTGGCAGGGCGAAGACTCACCGGCACGGTGCCTCCTGCTGGTCGTCCTGGGAATTAGCTCGCCAGCCTCCGGAGCACCCTCTGCAGGCTGGTGTCTCACCTTGCCGCTGGCCCCCGTGTCCCTCCTGGACCCTGGTGCCCCTTCTCTCGAGGTTCTGCCTCCTGCAGTACCCCACAGTCTCGCTGGGTCTCCCCTCCCCGGGGAACCTCCTATCCCCACCTCGCCTTAGTCTTTGGCTACTGCCAGTCACCATCTAGCCCCGCTCACTGGGGCGGACTGCAGTATAATTGCCACTCATCATTGGCAAGGAGGGTCTGGACCTGCTGCCTCTGCCTACCCTGTTAGGCTGCCCCTCTGTAACCCCAGTACATTCTCACCCTTTAACAAGGCCTGCAGCCTGGGGGTTTTCCAGGCCGGAGCTCCCCAGCTCCCCTGGCCTATCCCCAGCCCTGCTCCACTTTAGGTACCCTGCTCAGCTCCCAGCAGCCAGGCCCATCCCTCTCAACATCCAGAGAGACTCAGCTCCAGCCTAGCAGCATCTTTATAGGGCCAGCTGTGTAGGGTTACCATTCGTCCGGATTCCCCCGGACATGTCCGGCTTTTTCGGGTTAAAAATAGCGTCCGGGGGGAATTTGTCAATGTCCGGACTTCCCCTCCTCCCCCCTCCCATGCAGAGCGTGCACGCGCTTACAAAGCAGCCGGTGCTCCAAAAGCCAGAGCCAGAGCCCTGCTTGCACTTCCCCCTCCTCCCTCCTGAAACTTGACACCACTCCCCTCCTCTCCCTCCCTCCCTGCACTCACAGATCGCCGGCTGTTTGTCTGGAGCTCCGAGCCTGCTCCCCTCCCCCGCTGCCGAGCGCGCTGCTCTGAAGCACACTAAGGGGGCTGGGGGCCAGAGAAGTGGCAGGGAGGTTCGGGGGGGGGGGTAGTCAAGAGACAGGGAGCAGGGGGGAGGGTTGAATGGGTCAGGGAGTTCGGGGGGGGGGCTGTCTGGGGGTTGGGGGTGTAAGGTTTTGGGTAGTCAGGGTACAGGTGGGGGGGGTCTCAGGATGGGGCAGTTAGGGGACAAGGAGCGGGGGGGTGTTTGGGAGTTCTGGGGGGGGCTGTCTGGGGTTGGGGGTGTAAGGTTTTGGGCAGTCAGGATACAGGTGGGGGGGGTCTCAGGAGGGGGCAGTTAGGGGACAAGGAACAGGGAGGCTTAGGTAGGGGGTGGGGTTCTGGAGGGCAGTTAGGAGCAGGGGTCCCAGGAGGGGGCAGTCAGGGGACAGGGAGCAGAGGGGTTTAGATGGGTCAGGAGTTCTGGGGGGGGCTGTCCCCTGACTGCCCCAACCCTTATCCACACCCCCACCCCCTGACAGCCC